>NC_080672.1:205760763-205844486 GCF_030247195.1 Topomyia yanbarensis | reverse complement strand
TGGGAACAATTTCAAACGCTTCCCAGAAATTCACCCCCAGTATCAAGGGTTTTGAAAAATCCGACACGATATATACCCGTACTACTCTAGTTACCCCGTGGAAAGTAATCGGTAGATTCACGAATCCCTCGCATCTGTAGCTAGAGTTACCTGCTGTATCTACTTTTAAATTGGATTTATGAATTTTGAAATTGTACCGTTCTGCTATATCGGCTGAATTCAAAACGGATATTTCCGCTCCAGAATCTAATAATGCATCTATTTCAGATCTTACTACTGTAACTTTTATGTGAGGACATTTGTTTGGTCTAATTTTTAACTCGCAAACATGTCTGCTTTCTGAAGAAGCATTCCTTAACTTTCGGGTTGATATACTCTCGGAAAAAGGAACCCCCCTTACTTCCCCTCCGGTTCCTCGTTTTTTTGGGACCTGCGAAGGTAACATATGGCTTTTGGGACAAGTATAAAATGTCACTCCCGGTGTTCCACACGCATGGCAAAATATCACTTTTGTCTGTTTACATTCTCGCCAGCGGTGCCCATATTTTCTGCAGTTCCAGCAGAGTAAGTTTGGTTCTTGTAAGCCTGTTTCCCTTGTCTGTTCTATGAACTTCGACTGGGAAGGATTAAGTTTTCCCCTTCTTAATAAAATTTTCGTGAGTTAATAATAAGGATTAGTTTACATCTCCAGTGTTGCAATTCTTCGAAAGACAAACTTACAATATAATATTACCGTACAAAAGTGACCCTATATACGAGATATAGATAGTGCGGCATCTCTCCTGACGCGGCATCTCTCCCGAAATTACCCTAATTTAGTTCTTTTATTTTAATCTAACCGGTATCACATTCAACTGAACGGTGAAAATGTCGAGAGCGCGACGTGTGAAAACTAAAATACCAAAACAAATAGTTCAACATTAATATTTGTATTTGTATTTGTATTTGTATTTGTATTTAAAATTTGTGTTCATCTGACACTAAGTCTTAATGAACTAAACTAAAAATAATTAACCTAATGTAACAGCAAACGGTGACGAAATTGTGATGAATTATAATTGAGGTCAAAGTGCTCGGGAAGCTCGTTGAAGCTACGAACCATCGCCAAAATCGGACTATTAGCAGCGTAGTTGGTGTTTCGCATTTCGATGTGTAGTAATGTCCGAGGGCGAAGAACACGGGTTGGGGCGTAGAGGTTGATTTGTCCAAGGAGATCGGGAACATCATACTCAGCCAACAGAAGCTTTGATATGAAAATGGCCTGCGAAGTATGTCTACGTTCTTGCAAAGTATGTAGTCCTAATAGTCTGCAACGGTTCTCATATGGTGGCAGGTTCAACGGATCATTCCAAGGCAATTGACGTAAAGCATATCGTATAAATTTGCGCTGGACAGCTTCAATCCTTTCACTCCACGTTGCATGATAAGGGCACCAGATGATGTTTGCAAATTCCAACAGCGAGCGCACCAGTGAGCAATATAAAGCCTTGAAACACAGAGGATCCCGGAATTCGCTAGAAATTTTGAACATAAAACCTAGAAGCCGATTTGCTTTGTCGATGGTCGCTGACAGGTGATTGGTATAAGTTAGCCTTTCATCGAGAATAACACCTAGATCTTTTACGTGGTCAACGCGTTGCAGCTGAGTTCCGGCAATGTTGTAGTTAAAATTAAGCATGTCTCTTGTACGATGAAAACTGATGACAAAACATTTCGTAACACAAAGGATCAACATGTTTCTTTGACACCAATTGTAAAATGTATCATAACAGTTTTAGCCTTCGCCTTGAAAGGTTGTGTTTGCTGATTGGTTGTAGCAACCAAGGCTGTGCAAGCCGTGAATAGGCTAGAAGTTTGTGTACCGTGTCAGTATTTGATGCCGTGTTGGTGCGGAGACAGGCAGGATTGTTTGTTGCGAGAGCGGTCGTTTGGTGGTGGTACCACGCGATAAGCGAGTGTTGGTGCGAAGCAACGAAGTCTCAGGTAAGCGGCGCCCCACCTTGGTGGTAGTAGTGGTTGCGCTGCATACAACCGGCGCTTGCGACGGAGTGAGACAGAGCTGCATCTGGTTGGTGAAGCGGCTCGCTTCATCATCATTCATTCATCCGTATTAGTGCAGATACGGGATTTTGAGTATTTGTGTACCTAGCCACGCTGCGTAGTAGGGGAATACCTCTGGACCCACAGGTAAGCGGCGGCCCCACCTTGGTGGTGGTAGTGGTTACGCTGCATACAGTCGGCGCTAAGTGAGACAGAGCTGCATCTTTTTGGTGAAGCGTCTCGCTTCATCATCACTTATTCATCTGTGCTAGTGCAGAAACGGGCTTTTGTGTATTTGTGTACCTAGCCACGCTGCATAGTAAGGAAATACCCCTGGACCCACAGGTAAACAGCGGCTCCATCTTGGTAGTGGTGGTTGCGCTGTGTTCAACCCGAGCGTGACAGAGGGAGACAGCGAGAATCTGCAACTCTTCGAAGGACAGGTAGATTTTAATATAATTTTGCTAGTGTTAGTATTTAATTTACTTACTGTGTATGGTAGGCGAGATGGAGGATAGTGAGATGGAATCCTCCATTTCACAAGAGCAAAACTCTTTTGATCCCCCTCCTTCAACTCCCCTTAGAATAAAATTATACCCCCAAGGGTCTTCTGGACCTTGGCAGGTTTTCTTCAGGCGGAAAGGAAAGCCATTAAACCTTGTGCAAATTGCACGGGATCTGACTTCACGATTTTCTGCTGTAACAGAGATCGTGAAAGTAAATAAAGATAAACTTCGAGTTAGCATTGATAACATTAGACAAGCTAACGAGATAGTAGCATGCGAACTCTTCACGCGTGAATATAAAGTTTATATACTTTCGCGCGATATAGAATGCGATGGAGTCATCTCCGAACCCAGCCTCACTGCCGAGGATATACTTAAGCATGGTGTTGGTTGTTTCAAGAACACCCTGCTTAATAAAATAAAAATACTCGATGTTAAGCAATTGTACTCAGTATCAATTGAAGAAGAGAAAAAAGTTTACCGACCATCCTATTCATTTCGTGTAACTTTCGCTGGGTCTGCTTTGCCTAGCCATGTTCTCATTAATAAAATTCGTCTGCCCGTTCGCCTTTTCATCCCTCGTGTGATGAATTGCCTCAATTGTAAACAGCTTGGCCACACAGCCACTTACTGTTCCAATAAGGTACGGTGTGGCAAATGTGGGGGGCCTCATCAAGAGGATACATGCAATAAAAACTTTGAAAAATGTTTACATTGCGGAGAAACTTCACACGAGCTCCTTGCATGTCCCATATATAAAATGCGGGAGGAGAAAATTAAACGATCCTTGAAGGAGAGATCTAAGCGCTCTTATGCAGAAATACTGAAAAATGCTACTCCTGAACCCATGGTCCCAGAAAACAGATACGCTATTCTATTGCCGAAAGAGTCTGACTCTGACGAAGCGTCCGAAGGTACATCATTTGTTTTACCTAGAGGATCCAGGAAAAGAAAACAATCCTCTTTTCCCAAACTGCCAAGCAAGGGCCTTAAAATTTCTCCTCCAACAAATAAATTGCGGCCAAAGCTAAAGAATTCCGATGCAATACCGAAGCCAGTCCCTCCCGGTTTTGGTAATGTACAATCCAAACAGAACACCATTACTGGAAATAATAAAACTTCAACTTCCTCCGAGCCTCAACCGGGGATAGGTTTATTGAAATTTTCTGAAATTGTTGATTGGATTTTCAAAGCATTCAATATTTCTGAACCACTAAAAAGTATACTTTCAGCGTTCCTCCCAACAATTAGAACATTTTTAGAGCAGCTGATTGCTCAATGGCCCATCCTTGCAGCGATTGTATCTTTCAATGGGTAATTCACCTCCTCCAATGAAAGATTCCATCACTGTTTTACAGTGGAATTGCAGAAGTATCATACCTAAAATTGACTCCTTAAAAATTTTGCTGCATAATTTGAAATGCGATGCTTTTGCTTTATGTGAAACATGGCTTACCTCAAACATTAATTTCAACTTGAATGATTTCAACATTATTCGCCTAGACCGAGACACCCCATATGGAGGAGTGCTTCTAGGAATTAAAAAGTGCTATCCTTTCTATAGAACTAACATCCCCTTGTTTGCGGGCATTGAGGCTGTAGCTGTCCAAACGAATATTAAAGGCAAAGACATGTCTATCGCTTCTATATATATACCTCCCAAAGCTCAAATTGGACAACGTCAGATTTTTGAGGTAGTGGAATCCATGGCTGCTCCGCGGCTGATACTGGGAGACTTCAACTCGCACGGAGTATTGTGGGGTTCCCTCTTCAATGATAATCGATCCTCTTTGATATACAATGTTTGTGACGAGCTCAATATGACAGTTTTAAATACAGGCGAAGCAACACGCATTCCCAGACCACCCGCACGACCAAGTGCATTAGATCTATCTCTATGCTCGACATCACTTCGGTTAGATTGCACGTGGAAAGTTGTACCTGATCCTCACGGTAGCGATCATTTGCCAGTCGTTATTTCAATTAGCAGTGAATTAGGCCTCACGAATTCAATCAATGTACCTTATGACTTGACACGAAATATTGATTGGAAAAAATACCAATCTTTAATTTCCACTTCTCTTGTTTCGACGGAAGAGCTACCAACTACCGAAGAATATGAATTTCTAGCGGGTTTGATTATTGAAGCAGCAGAACAAACCCAAACGAAATGCAATCCTGGCATGATAATGAACAGCCGGCCTCCTAATCCCTGGTGGGACAAAGAGTGCTCGGATGCATATGAAGCTAAACAAGTTGCTTACAAAGAAATTATGAAACGGAAAGGGTGTACACGTGCAAACTTTGAAAATTATTCGATTTTACAAAACAAATTTGACAGTCTCCGTCGTGCCAAAAAGTCTAGTTATTGGAGACGTTTCGTTGATGGCTTGTCAAGAGAAACATCAATGAGTACTCTTTGGAACACAGCCAGAAGAATGAGGAATCGAAACGTAACTAATGAAAGCGAAGATTTTTCGAATCGCTGGATATTTAATTTTGCCAAGAAAGTTTGTCCAGATTCTGCTCCTGCGCAGAAAATCATTCGCGATGCTCCCACAAGTAACGATTCCATAGATTCGCCTTTGACAATGATGGAATTTTCAATTGCACTCCTCTCATGCAACAATAATGCTCCGGGTCCAGACAGAATTAAATTCAACTTGGTGAAGAATCTGCCTGACCTAGCAAAAAGACGCTTGTTGAATTTATTCAATAAGCTTCTTGAGCAGAACATAGTCCCGCACGACTGGAGACAAGTGAGAGTTATCGCCATTCCAAAACCGGGAAAACCAGCCTCCGACCATAACTCGTATCGACCGATTGCAATGCTATCCTGCATCAGGAAATTGTTGGAAAAAATTATCCTACGACGTCTCGACAATTGGGTTGAGGCGAACGGCTTGCTATCAGATACCCAGTTTGGTTTTCGGAGGGGAAAGGGAACGAATGATTGTCTGGCGCTACTTTCGTCAGAAATCCAACTAGCTTACGCAAAGAAAGAACAAATGGCGTCTGTGTTCTTAGACATAAAAGGAGCATTCGACTCTGTTTCCATTGATGTTCTCTCAGAGAAACTACATCAATGTGGTCTTTCACCAATATTAAATAATTATTTATACAACTTATTGTCAGAAAAGCACATGCATTTTGCATATGGCGATTTGGCAACATTCAGAATAAGTTACATGGGTCTCCCACAAGGTTCTTGTTTAAGCCCCCTTCTCTACAATTTTTACGTGAATGACATTGATAATTGTATTGTCAGCCCATGCACTCTAAGGCAACTTGCAGATGATGGCGTGGTTTCTGTCACAGGACCAAAAGCCATAAATTTACAACAACCACTGCAAGATAGTTTGGATAATTTATCAAGTTGGGCTTTGAAGTTAGGCATCGATTTCTCTACGGAGAAAACAGAGTTGGTTGTTTTTTCAAGGAAGCGTGATCCAGCTCAGCTTCAGCTTCAGTTGGTTGGTAGAATGATAGCCCAAGTCATGACCTTTAAATATCTCGGAATTTGGTTCGATTCTAAAGGTACATGGGGAGGCCACATTAGGTATCTGATAAAGAAGTGCCAACAAAGGATAAATTTTCTCCGAACAATAACCGGATCTTGGTGGGGTGCTCATCCAAGTGACGTGATAAGATTGTATCAAACAACGATACTTTCAGTAATGGAATATGGGTGCTTCTGTTTCCGTTCAGCTGCAAACACTCACATTATTAAATTGGAACGAATACAGTATCGTTGTTTACGAATCGCCTTAGGTTCCATGCAATCGACACATACGATGAGTCTTGAAGTTCTAGCGGGAGTTCTTCCCTTAAAAGATCGATTCTGGGATCTCTCCTCTCGTTTACTTATACGATGTGAGGTTATGAATCCACTTGTAATTGAAAATTTCGAAAGACTTGTCGAGCTTCAATCCCAAACCAGATTCATGACAGTGTACTTCAATCACATGTCACAAGAAATAACGCCTTCTAGTTATGTTCTGACATGTGTTAATATATTAGATACTCCCGATTCCACTTTATTTTTCGACACGTCCATGCAAGAGGAAATTCGTGGAATCCCGGATCACCAGCGCTCTCTGGAGATCCCTAAAATATTCATAAGTAAATACCAACACATTGACTGCCATAAAATGTTCTACACTGATGGGTCACGAATCAATGAGGGCACTGGCTTCGGTATTTTCAACCATAACACCGCGATCTCTTTCAAGCTTGCAGAACCTGCCTCTGTTTACACAGCCGAACTAGCAGCAGTTCACCATAGTCTGGAAATCATTGATACTTTACTTCCGAGCCATTATTTCATCCTCACAGATAGCCTCAGCACAATTAAGGCACTACACTCATTAAAGCTTGATAATCACGCTCCGTTCTTTTTGAAGAAGATACGAGAATACTTAACCAAATTAACAAATAAATCTTATCAAATTACCTTAGTGTGGATTCCCGCTCATTGCTCCATACCGGGTAATGAGAGAGCGGATAATTTAGCCAAAATAGGGGCGCTGGACGGTGACATCTATGAAAGACCTATTGCCTTCAATGAATTTTATAGCGCTTCTCGTCAGAGGACGCTTACTAGTTGGCAAACATCATGGGACAATGGAGATCTGGGACGGTGGTTGCACTCAATTATCCCTAAAGTATCAACGAAGGCATGGTTCAAAGGGTTGGATGTAAGTCGAAACTTCATTCGTGTGATGTCTAGACTCATGTCCAACCATTATACGTTGAATGCGCATCTCCGCCGTATTGGGATCGCAGAAGATAATCAATGTGCTTGCGGAGAGGGTTACGAAGACATTGAACATGTTGTTTGGTCTTGCATTGAATATCGTGAAGCCAGATCCCAATTAATAGACTCCTTACGAGCCAGAAGAAAACCACCCTATGTACCTGTTCGTGATATCCTCGCTTTACGAGATCTTACATACATGAGCCATATTTATCATTTCCTGAAATCAATAAATATTCAAATATAATTATCCCCACAATGTTTCTAGTTTTTTCCCTTGCTACCCACAAACAATTTAGATTTCTTCGCAGTTAGTTAAGTTAGATAAAACGATATAAATAAAGAAAAAAAAACAAAGATTACAGAAAAACTATCAATAGGTTTACAATGAAATTCAAGAAAATAGATTATAATTAAAAACATTCAAAATGATGATTATCCTCAGTGTTAGCATTAGAAAGTGATTTTTTTATAACGTGATAGTCTTAAGAACCTTTGTAACATGTTATGTAAAAAAAAACCTCGGCGTAAAAAAGCTTTTGCAAATGCCGTGTCAAATAAACGTTTTATGAAAAAAAAAAAAAAAAAAATTGTAAAATGTATCAATGAGACACTGTAACTCACGGCAATCGGCTTCATTCCTTATCACAAGAAATATCTTCAAGTCAACGGCGAAAACCAGTTTCCCTCCACGCATTAGAACAAAGACCGCATCATTCACGAACAATGAAAATAGTAATGGACCTAGTGTACTACCTTGGGGTACTCCGGAGTTATTGCAAAAAGATTCAGACACGTTGTCGCCAATTTGCACGACACACTCGCGGTGAACAAGGTAGGATCGAAGCCAGTGGCAGAAACTCGAGGTACATCCTAGTTTATCAAGCTTTGCAAGCAGTATCTCATGGTTGACTGTGTCGAAAGCGGCCTTAAGATCTGTGTAGACCGTGTCCACCTGGAGTTTCCTGGATATGTTTTCAATGCAAAACGATGTGAAGCTAACTAAATTCGTCTCAACCGATCGACCAGGGAAGAATCCGTGCTGACAAAGGCTTATGTAATGTTTACTAGCAAAAAACAGCACCTCGTTGATAAGCGCTTCGAATATTTTCGACTCAACTCTCAGCGAAGTGATTCCCCGGTAGTTCACGATGTTGCTTTTGTCATTTTTCTTGTGAACCGAAAACATAACTGAAAACTTCCAATCATCGGGAAATTTTTGCTGCTGAAGCGACATATTGAAAAGGTGCGTCAGTGGGATCGCTAAGATATCGGAACATTTTTTCAGAACAGCAGACGGCATAGCCTGGAGCATAAGACGATTTTGTTTTCCGTATTGCAGAGAGAACCGATTGTACTGAAATAGTGAATACATCCATATCCACTGCCCCAATGGGAACATCACGGGTCGCGTTTTCGAGCTCGACGGCAGATGGCACATCAGTCGTGAAGACACTTGAAAAGTAGCTGGCAAATAGGGAGCATTTTTCCGCCGTTGTAGTCTCTACTTCGCCATTGTAGACCATCCTAGACGGAAGACCCGTTTCCTTTCTCTTCGTTTTAACAAAAGCCCAGAATCCCTTCGGATTTCGTCGTAAGTTTTGTTGGATGCGGTTCACATATCCTTTGTACAGCAATTTATTGTAACAGCGGTACTCATTACTGGCGAGTGCGAAAAAGCGCTTGAGAATAGGGCATCGACGATTTGTGTACGCACGTAGGGCTTTGGCGCGGGTGCGTTTCAGATTCCGAAGCATGGCGTTAGACCATGGAGGCTTCTTGGGAGGTTGATATTCTGGCACGGATTTTTCAACACAGTCAATGAGTAATCGGTTATAGAGATCGACTGCAGCATTTACATCAACTTGATCAAGTAGTACACTCCAGTCAATCAGCGATAGGGTGCGACGAAGTGCTGCTAAATCAGTTTTGCGAAAATTACGACGATTCACAGCTAAAGCTTCTTCATATTGTGGTGAACTAATTATGGAAATGGATATTTCCAATGCGGGATGATAGTTATCCAAAGGAACGATAACACTGGAAGCTTCACTCACAGAACACTCAGGCAAAGCATTCTCATTGACGAACACAAGGTCAAGAAAACGGGATTGATGGTTGGAAATCGTGCTTACTTGATTTAGTCCGTGAAAAGCCATCCCGTCCAGAAGTAAGCGGCTGGCAGGATTTGTTGTCGAGGATAACGGGTTAGGGTAAGCGTATCCACGTCCAGAAGAAACCCACATCAGTCCTGGTTGGTTGAAATCACCAAGAACTATTATCACATCGTTTGCATCTGCCTGAGAAGAAGCATGTTCTATAGAGTCGAGATGGAGCTGCGTAATAGTGCAGTCAAGTCGCTTTTCTGGAGGAATGTAAACAGCTCCAATAAAATAGCTTTTCGTCTGCGTAGTAATCTTCGTCCAAACAACTTCAATGCTTGATGAACTATCTACACCAAAATCACAGGAGGCTAGTGCAAAAGAAACAGCGACCAAAACTCCCCCGCCGCGACCATGAACACTGTTATGTGCGCTTCGATCCGCACGATAAACCGCATAAGAATCCCCGAAGAGCTGCATCGATGTAATACGATCATCAAGCCAAGTTTCCGTCAGAACATAAATATCGTAGTCGCCGTCAAGAGCAGCCAAGTACAAGTCCTCGATTTTCGTCCTTAGCCCTCTGACGTTTTGGTAGTATAGCCGTAAATCGTCAGTGCCACGTGGCAATCGTGCCGACATGCTGAAGGGGCGTGATGTACCCGATGGCATGCTAGAAACCAAAAGGTTTTCAGGAAGCGGATCGTCATTTAAAGCAAAATACTCGCCTGGGAAGGGAGTTCGGAAGACCCCCTCACGACCTCCGAACGCAGGGCCGGGACGACTGAGCTGGTCGCTGGCTGGTAGCACGACTGCGTCGGAGCGCTCGGGGGCTTCCGTAGTACGGTATAACAGGCGTCCCGGTGATGGCTGCGCAGCGTGAATTTTTTTGTGCAGTCTCGGCGATGGCGGCGAAATTATTCTTCGGCCAAACAAACAGCAAATCGTCGGAACGAGTTGTACCCGATGGCATGCTAGAAACCAAAAGGTTTTCAGGAAGCGGATCGTCATTTAAAGCAAAATACTCGCCTGGAAAGGGAGTTCGGAAGACCCCCTCACGACCTCCGAACGCAGGGCCGGGACGACTGAACTGGTCGCTGGCTGGTAGCACGACTGCGTCGGAGCGCTCGGGGGCTTCCGTAGTACGGTATAACAGGCGTCCCGGTGATGGCAGCGCAACTTGAATTTGTTTGTGTA
This sequence comes from Topomyia yanbarensis, assembly GCF_030247195.1. Taxonomy (NCBI): domain Eukaryota; kingdom Metazoa; phylum Arthropoda; class Insecta; order Diptera; family Culicidae; genus Topomyia; species Topomyia yanbarensis. The sequence continues at coordinate 205,833,885 of NC_080672.1, read as the reverse complement.
GTCTCGGCGATGGCGGCGAAATTATTCTTCGTCCAAACAACAGCAAATCGTCGGAACGAGTTGTACCCGATGTCATGCTAGAAACCAGAAGGTTTACAGGAAGCGGATCGTCATTTAAAGCAAAATACTCGCCTGGGAAGGGAGTTCGGAAGACCCCCTCACGACCTCCGAACGCAGGGCCGGGACGATTGAGCTGGTCGCTGGCTGGTAGCACGACTGCGTCGGAGCGCTCGGGGGCTTCCGTAGTACGGTATAACAGGCGTCCCGGTGATGGCAGCGCAACTTGAATTTGTTTGTGCAGTCTCGGCGATGGCGGCGAAATTATTCTTCGTTCAAACAACGGCAAATTGTCGGACATGCGTCCCGATGGTGGTTGAATTATTCCGTCATAGCTGATTGAACTGATGATGGTGAAGCAGGCTGATGAGTATCGGCCTGAACTGGCGACTGATCTGGCTGCGGATAGAGGGGTTTCCAAAAATTTCCAGCTGATACGGTGCGATTGCTCTTGAATTCGCGGAAAAGAATTCCTTCGGGCCATGTTGAAGCAGATAGGGCTCGCGCCTTGAGCTCAGGTTTGATTCCAACTTTAAACGAGATGAAATTCATTGTGCTTACGTCACGATCCTTTGCAACAAGTTCAACGACTTCCACGTCATCGGTGATAAGACGCTGTTTCGCCAAAATGGAAATTTGGTCAACAGAAACATCGCGTGCAATACGTGAAAGGTAAAGCCAAAACTTCGGTGTACGATCAGCTACTGTTATCGTGCCAAGAGATGGTGAAACAGGCATACCAGTACCACGTAATAGAGATGAGACATTAGATTTAGCCCCATCTTTATTCGGGAAAAGACGGCGAGCTTTGTTACGACTGGCTTCGGCAAATGGACGTTGAGTAGTCTTCGGTGTCAATGAATTAGAATTTATAAGGGCCGTAAAATTCGAACGAATCTCCAACTTCAACTCAGTTAGTATTTCACCCTTAAGTTGTTCGACAATTTAGTTGTGTGCACCTAACACCTCTTCCTGTCCAACCTCATAGGCAGCTCTTACAGCTTGTCGATGACGCTTATCGGACATCAGATTAGTGCAGGATTTGCATAGCCAAAATATCTGCTTATTATTTAAAACATCGTCAAAGCAGTTTTCGGCAATCCCGCTGCATTTGGGATGAAAAGTAGCATTGCAAAATCCACGACAGGAGATGTGCGTTCCCACAATATCATTTGCACACGAGTGGCACAGCAGCGTATTCATTTTCATTCAATCACACCACACACCACACAAAGCCGAACTGTTGTGATTGCACGATTCTACGAACAATGCCGCTCCACAAGCTACTGCTGTCTCGTAAATGAGCGGGTTGATAGGGCAGCAATAAAATTGATTTTCACGGTAAATTAAATTGCTTCTTAACGGATAATACTATCTTCGATTGACCTTCGTCAGCTCACGGGATCATAACACAAATAACAAGCGTAAACTAAACACGTAACACGTTAAAAATCAACAAGAATATGGGAGCGTTGTTTACTCAACTCAACACAACTTAACACTTAAATAGAGTAATATTAGATGGCGACCACACTTTCGAACCAAAGTGAAAAAGTGAAGTTCAAAAATTTTTAGCAGAGCTCGTCCCGCTTGTGATAAGTGTGATAAGTGAAAGTAAAAATCACGGACCCAACTGATTCCTATTGTGAGAATGAACTCAAGCTAGACAATCGATAGCTTCACTGACTTAAGATGGAATGCACATCAAGTTGCATCATCTTCGACTATAAAACTGATACGACTTTTCATAATATAAATATAAACGAAGGAATGAAATCTGTCGAATTTTTAAAGGAAATACTAGCTCAGTTGGAGCAATGTCGTATTAAGAACAAAAAGGCAAAATTTATATACAGAGGTTCCGCTAAACAGCTGTTGGAAGAACAAAAAATACTACATGTAGCTTCCAGAGGGAATATCATGAATGAAATTTATGTAAAGAAGGAAGCGATCAAATTTTTTCCACTGCACAAACCAATTAATGTAGAGGACCGAGGTTATGAAATGGGCACTAAAATTACTGCCAACAATAACAGGTAACCTAATTTTATCAACAAACCAGGGGATCTTACCCCATTTAACAACAGTTGAAAAGGGTCCAGGAGGCCTAATTTTTGGATATCTTAGTTCTTTTGCATGGAAAGGCTCAGAGAAATCGAGCAACACCTGAAAAAGGAATACAGAAACCTTTACAAAAGCAAAACACGCCCCAGAACACTGCAAAATATATTACAAATAACCGATTTAATCCATCTATCAGTGAGATGAGACATTTCTTACACATATCACTGTTGCATTATTCATTAGTTTTCCGAACACGCGCAAAGTTGGCAAGCAACTAGATGTGAGATTAGCACAGTTTCGAGTTCTGCACGAACAACACTTCGAATAATGCAAAATTCCCAAGTGGGAAAAATTTTGGACAAGACCAATTTTTTTGTGCATGAGGGCACATACCTTACATAAAGTATGGTTTGCTGTTTTAGTGTTTCGGATTCTCCTCGTCAGTAACTAGCACCATCTGGGTGTCCAGTTAGACTATGTATCTGAACTAGTACCCAAATTAGCACTAGTTAGACACTAAATTCCAAAAAGTCACACGTCTTGCGTGAACACTAAACCACTGGCTTACACCGAGTGATGTCTCGATAGTAAGCACAGAGGTTCTGATTGCCGACGAGGAATATGAACCGAAACTGTCTTTTGGTATAAGTACCAAACGCCTGGAATTATGCAAAATTCCCAAGTGGGAAAAATTTTGGACAAGACCATTTTATTTGTGCATGAGGGCACATACCTTACATAAAGTATGGTTTTTTGTTTTAGTGTTTCGGATTCTCCTCGTCAGTAACTAGCACCATCTGGGTGTCCAGTTAGAGTATGTATCTGAACTAGTACACAAATTAGCACTAGTTAGACACTAAATTCCAAAAAGCCACACGTCTTGCGTGAACACTAAACCACTGTCTTATACCGAGTGATGTCTCGATAGTAAGCACAGAGGTTCTGTTTGCCGACGAGGAATATGAACCGAAACTGTCTTTTGGTATAAGTACCAAACGCCTGGAATTATGCAAAATTCCCAAGTGGGAAAAATTTTGGACAGGACCAATTTTTTGTGCATGAGGGCACATACCTACATAAAGTATGGTTTTTTGTTTTAGTGTTTCGGATTCTCCCCGTCAGTAACTAGCACCATCTGGGTGTCCAGTTAGACTATATATCTGAACTAGTACCCAAATTAACACTAGTTAGACACTAAATTCCAAAAAGTCACAGGTCTTGCGTGAACACTAAACCACTGTCTTATACCGAGTGATGTCTCGATAGTAAGCACAGGTCTTGTCCAAAATTTTTCCCACTTGGGAATTTTGCATAATTCCAGGCGTTTGGTACTTATACCAAAAGACAGTTTCGGTTCGTATTCCTCGTCGGAAAACAGAACCTCTGTGCTTACTATCGAGACATCAATCGGTATAAGCCAGTGGTTTAGTGTTCACGCAAGACGTGTGACTTTTTGGAATTTAGTGTCTAACTAGTGCTAATTTGGATACTAGTTCAGAGACATAGTCTAACTGGACACCCAGATGGCGCTAGTTACTGACGAGGAGAATCCGAAACATTTAAACAAAAAAACCATACTTTATGTAAGGTATGTGCCCTCATGCACAAAAAATTTGGTCTTGTCCAAAATGTTTCCCACTTGGGAATTTTGCATAATTCCAGGCGTTTGGTACTTATACCAAAAGACAGTTTCGGTTCATATTCCTCGTCGGAAAACAGAACCTCTCTGCTTACTATCGAGACATCAATCGGTATAAGCCAGTGGTTTAGTGTTCACGCAAGACGTGTGACTTTTTGGAATTTAGTGTCTAACTAGTGCTAATTTGGATACTAGTTCAGAGACATAGTCTAACTGGACACCCAGATGGCGCTAGTTACTGACGAGGAGAATCCGAAACATTTAAACAAAAAAACCATACTTTATGTAAGGTATGTGCCCTCATGCACAAAAAATTTGGTCTTGTCCAAAATGTTTCCCACTTGGGAATTTTGCATAATTCCAGGCGTTTGGTAATTATACCAAACGAGCTTCGGTTCATATCTCGGTTCATATTCCTCGTCGGCAAACAGAACCTCTGTGCTTACTATCGAGACATCACTCGGTATAAGACAGTGGTTTAGTGTTCACGCAAGACCTGTGACTTTTTGGAATTTAGTGTCTAACTAGTGCTAATTTGGGTACTAGTTCAGATACATAGTTTCACTGGACACCCAGATGGTGCTAGTTACTGACGAGGAAAATCCGAAACACTAAAACAAAAAACCATACTTCGAATAAACTGAATAAATTGAAGAAATAAAATAAAAACAAAAGTTTAACAAAATTATGAAGCAAAAAATAGTTTCATAAAATGGATAGAATGATTAATATAAATCAAATTGATACCAATAAGATGCATAAGATTACAAACTGATCGGAATGCATACAAAGAATAAAATGAATACAATAGATAAAATGAGGTCAAATTAACAAAATGAGTCAAAAAAATGCTAAATGCAAAAACCTATTTTAATCCACCTAGCGGTGCAATTGTGCCTTTTTCAATCATGAATCACGAGAATGTGTGCCTTGTTTATATTCATTAAAAACTTTTACATGCATATATCACATTTTATTATTATACATCACATGACAACTATATACAGGAAAATAAATCATTATTCGAGTTCCAAAATTTTGAAAAAGAAAAAACAGCCACGGTAATATTGAACTGAAAAAGGTGCGAAATCGGCAAAGTCCCAAATTTCGAGATAACATAAAATCTCGACGTTTCATGCATTTTAAAGATGTTTGGCATCAAAAATACGAATTCGATTTCCTGAAATTTCATGGGGTCCTCCCTTTGAAAACAAAAATTCGAGTTCCGACTTATATGGGAATTTCATATGTGACCGGACGATCTAGTCTATATTTCCGGACCCATATAAGCGATCCGTACGAAATTTTATAGACATCTATGGGGATATTATAGCTATCATTTGGGACTAAGTTTGTGAAAATCGGCCCAACCATTTCCGGGAAACTGATGTGAGTTCGTAAATTTTGAAAGATGGCCGCTTTTCCCGGGCACTTCCGGAACCGTCTATGGTGGTCAATGTAGTCAACGAAAGATTGGTTGGCCGTCGGTGACCTAGAACAGCAAATTTAAGTTGTTTGAAAGACATTTTAGCGAAATTTTTACCTTTTTTGCTTTCATCGGAGTATCGGTTTGAATCACAATTTGCTATGTGATCGAACGCCACAACCTGTAACTCCGGAACCGGAAGTCGGATCGGGATGAAATTAAATAGCCACTTACGGGGACGCAATACCTTTCATTTGAGGCCAAGTTTAGTCGAATCGGTTTAGCCATCTCCGAGAAACTTCCGCCGGGGCTTCCGGAACCGATGATGGTGGCCAATGTGGCCAAATAGACTTTGAATGGATGTTAGTGACCTAATACTACAAATCGAAACAGTTGTGGTCATATTTTGGAAAAATTTTCACCTTTATACATTCATTGCAGAATTTATTAAAATCGACATTTTCTGCGTGTTCGTACTCATCACCCTGTAATTCCGGAACCGGAAGTCGGATCCATTAGAAATTCAATAGCAGCCTATGGGAACGTTGCACCTTTCATTTGAGACTAAGTTTGTCAAAATCGGCTCAGCCATCTCTGAGAAAAATGAGTGACATTTTTGGTCACATACACATACATACGCACATACACACACATACATACATACACACATACATACACACACAGACATTTGCCGAACTCGACGAACTGAATCGAATGGTATATGTCACTCGGCCCTTCGGGCCTCCGTTAAAAAGTCGGTCTTCAGAGCAATTGCAATACCTTTCTATTGAGAAAGGCAAAAAGGTGCGAAATCGGCAAAGTCCCACAAAGTCGATTTCTATCAACAAAATTTTTCGAGATAACATAAAATCTCGACGTTTCATGCATTTTAAAGATGTTTGGCATCAAAAATACGACTTCGATCACTGAAATTTCATGGGGTCTCCCCTTTGAAAAAAAAAATTGAGTTCCGGCTTATATGGGAATTTCATATGTGACCGGACGATTTAGTTTATATTTCCGGACCCATATAAGCGATCCGCACGAATTTTATAGACATCTATGGGGATGTTAAAGCTATCGTTTGGGACTAAGTTTGTGAAAATCGGCCCAACCATTTCCGGGAAACTGATGTGAGTTCGTAAACCTTGAAAGGCCGCTTTTCCCGGGCACTTCCGGAACCGTCTATGGTGGTCAATGTACCGTCTAAGTTGTTTGAGCGACATTTTAGCCAAATTTTTACCTTTTTTGCTTTCATTGGAGTATCGGTTTGAATCACAATTTGCTATGTGATTGCACGCCACAACCTGTAACTCCGGAACCGGAAGTCGGATCGGGATGAAATTAAATAGCCATTTACGGGGACGCAATAGCTTTCATTTGAGGCCAAGTTTAGTCGAATCGGTTTAGCCACCTCCGAGAAACCGATGTTAACTCCGCTAGCGAATGACGGATCTCAATATTGGCATGTCTGTAATAATATACGTACATGGAACTATTGAGAACCAGAGCTACAGGTCCCAAGCCCTGGTAAAGGAGGATGGTTGTGATGATCTGGGCCGAGGTCACCACGTAAAGCAAGATAGGTCATAACCCCAATTCCAAGGCGTGAAGCGACCCGTGCCGAGGGATGAGTGATCGAGGGGGTGAAAAAGATGCTCGATCGTTAACGGAGCCTGTGGGGTACCTAGGCAACCCCCACAGTAAGCGTCCCTTACCACGCTAATGCAGAGCTCTGGCGTGGCGGACATTTATTCTCGCGCTACTCGTGGGATCTGATATGGAGAACAAAAACAAAAACTATAGTAAACAAACGGAGGTGCCAAACCCCTTCGCTAGAGGTGGTTTGGCGAGGTCTCCCCCCCGTGGGGAGAGTAGTGGAGCGACGAGTGCTGCATTTGATAGCACCAGTGACCCCCCAGTAGTGGTAGGAAATAGCCCTACCAACGCACTGGACGAGACATTATCCGCGATGCGCAAAGTGGTGGAACAGCTCGATTCAATAATCGGGTTCACTAGCGCAAAGCAAAACATAAGCAAGGAGTTAAAACAGAGTCTCCTGGAGCTCCGGAGAACTGTTCGTGTCGCAAGACAGAAACAGCAGGCTTATGCCAAGAGTGTGGAATGTCGAGAGAAGTCCGACAGAGAAACCCAGACAGTGGCCTCCAAGAGGGAGGGAAGAGAGAAGGTCGATACAGACACTCAGACAGTGGCCTTCACCTTCTATGGAGCAGCCACGTCGCTCGAATCGGCGGCCGAGTTCCCCTCGAAGGGAAAAGGCAAGGGCAAGGGCAATCGTAAGACGGCGTCAAACGCGAAGCGCCCTAGGAAGTCGCCAGGAGAGAGTGCAAAAACCGACACCACACGGCGTGCAACCGTTAAGGCCAAACGCCGTCTGGCTGAGGTAAGCGAGGGCGAGAGTGACCTCGCTGAGCAGAGCGTTAATACCAGCAACCCGGCCCGACCGGGGCAGGGGGCGTAAACCCCTGGACGCTGGTCACCAAGAAGAAGCCGGCACCGACACCGGAGGTACCGCGGCCCGCGAAGAAGGCCAAGGACAGAGGCGAGGCCTTGTGGTTAAAAACCGACAAGGACAAATACGCCGATGTCCTAGAGTCGATGAGGTTGGCCGAAAGCCTTTCGGCCCTTGGGCAAGATGTGCGTAGCGTGAGACGCACCAACACGGGAGAAATGCTTCTGGTGCTGAAGCGAGGCGCACAATCTAGTCCGGTATACAAGGCCTTGGCCCAAGAGGTCCTTGGTGAAGGCGCCCAAGTCAGGTCGCTAGGGGCGGAAACGACTCTCCAGTGCAAGCATCTGGACGAGTTCACGACCGCAGAAGATGTCATCGCAGCCGTTAAGAAACAATGCGACGCACAGTGGCTGGAGGCTGGCCAAAACCTCAAAAATTTATTTTTGAATTATTGATATTTTATATTTTTCCTAAACTTCTCATGTATTGAATGATGTATATTCCAAATTTTATGAACATTGGATAAGAACACATGAGTTTAACATGAGTTTAAACGTAGCGAAGTTCGGACTTTTTAATGATTTTCATTTCCGAAACCATTATTGCTCTGTTCACTTCAAATGCATGTAGCTGTTTTGATTTTGGTTCGATTTTGGCACAACTAGTTTCATTGTGTAGAGAAACGAAAGAACTTGGTTAGTGAATAAAATACATTTGGAAAATTTGCTTGGAACTATGACTTTTTAGTTTAAATATGTTTGAGGTGGTTAGATCAAAAATACTTTTTACACTAAAGTGTTGTGTACAAATTTCGGAATCATTTCGGAACGGTCACATAGTATAAATTCTATGGGAAATAACCTCTACTTTTCGAATATCATGGTCTCGTTCTGCGCGTAGGTGCGCAAAATGGTTTAAGGAGATTTTAAAGCTTTGTTGCTGATATGGAGGCGCATGGTGTTTTGTGTAAAATAGTTAGACAATCTACAGTAAACCAACACGTTATACAATGGATTTAAAGTAGTGTTCTTCATTTTTTATGATATTGCTAACATTGGTGAACAGTAACGGAATATCTATCATGAAAACGGGATCATAGTTATAAGAAAGGTTCAATGACACTGTATGGAAGAAAACGCATTTAATATGTTACGACTTTTGACATCAAAAATGAGCTCAGCACCTCAAAATTAGCTTGAATTGTGATTTTCAGCCAAATTAGGAAACATTTGAGGTTTTGTCCGACTTTTGTCTGAAGACCCGCCAATGTGCGACGTCACAATCGAGCGGGCCTATGTGCGATTTAGAGATGGACCCTCTGGCACCCAAGTAGCCTACCTCAGGCTACTGAAGGCATCCGCCAAAAAGGTAACCGAGAAAGGGAAGCTGAAGATCGGCTGGTCGGTATGCCCTATTAGCATACCCCAGCCGCCTTCAGTGGATAGGTGCTATCGATGCCTTGAGTCCGGCCACAAAGCCTACGAGTGTAAGAACATAGACAAGAGCAAACTATGTCGTCGCTGCGGCGAGGAGGGGCATAAGGAGCGGGGTTTCACTAAGGCGTACAAGTGCCTTATCTGCACCGCTAAGAAGCAAGCCCATAAACATGCTAAGGGCGGACCTTCGTGTCCCTTCGGTGAGGCAAATAAGAAGAAGCCGTGAACGCCACACAGCTAAATCTTAACCATTGTGCAGCAGCCCAACAGCTGCTGTGGCTGTCGGTTTCGGAGTCGAGGACAGATGTCGCCCTCTTATCAGACCCGTACCGCATCCCTGCCGGCAACGGCAATCGGGTGTCGGACGGGTCTGGAATGGTGGCAATCTGTACAACGGGACGGTTCCCGGTTCAAGAGGTAATACACTCCTCCGCCGAGGGTATGGCGATTGCCAAGATCAATGGTGTGTTCTATTGCAGCTGCTACGCCCCACCAAGGTGGCCAATAGAACAGTTCAACCAGATGATCGACAGGCTCTCGTCCGACCTAGTGGGCCGGAAACCGGTAGTCATAGCGGGAGACTTTAACGCTTGGGCAGTGGAGTGGGGCAGCCGCTGTACAAATAGCAGGGGTCAAGCGCTAATGGAGGCGCTTGCGAAACTCGATACTGTGCTAGCTAATAATGGCTCCGCTAATACATTCCGTAGAAACGGAGTGGAGGCGTGAATTGACGTAACATTTGCCAGCCCGAGTCTGGCTCCAGGCATGGAATGGAGGGTAGACGAAGGCTACACCCATAGCGATCATTTAGCAATCCGCTTTAGGATCAACTATGATGTGCAGCATCCGAGGGCGGGAGATCCCTGTCAAGTACGCGGGTGGAAGTCCAATCACTTCGACAGCGAAAGCTTTCACCGCGGCCCTGGGACTGGAGGCCAACACCGACAGTCTAAGCGGGGATGCGCTGGTAGCTGTTCTATCACGCGCGTGCGACGTCACTATGCCGAGAAAAACACTGCCAAGAAACAGTAGATGCCCGGTATACTGGTGGAGTGCCGAGATTGCAGCTCTACGGTCAGCCTGCCTCAGAGCTAGACGTAGGATGCAAAGAGCTCGCACCGAGGATGCAAGAGAGAACCGCCGTGAAGTGTTTCGAGCTGCGAAATTGGCCCTTAACAAGGCCATTAAAAGCAGCAAGAGAGCGTGTTTCGATAACCTGTGTGAGAGTGCCAACGCGAATCCATGGGGTGACGCCTACAGGATTGTGATAGTCAAAACCAAAGGGGGTTCCTCACCCCCAGAACGTTCTCCGGACCGGTTGGCAACGACTATCGAAGTACTCTTCCCGTCTCGAGCCACAAGCCCCTGGCCACCTGCACTACGAGACAGTGCGGGCACGGCCGAAATGGTGGCTCCAGTGACGAATGAAGAACTACTCGCAGTGGCTAAATCCCTAGCAATGAACAAAGCTCCAGGGCCGGATGGAGTTCCAAACAATGCTCTCAAGGCAGCGATCATAGCGAACCCGAACATGTTCAGGCTAGCTATGCAGAGATGCCTTGACGAGTGCCGTTTCCCCGATAGATGGAAAAGGCAGAAATTGGTGCTGTTGCCGAAGCCCGGGAAGCCACCAGGCGTCCCATCGGCGTACAGACCAATCTGTCTGATCGACACGACTGGCAAACTGCTTGAGAGGATCATCCTCAACAGGCTAACCCCGTACGCGGAAGGTACGGACGGTCTGTCAAGCAACCAGTTTGGCTTTCGGAAGGGTGGTCCACAGTGGACGCTCTCAACTCAGTGATAAATACTGCCGAGATAGCGATCCAACGAAAAAGGCGAGGTATTCGATACTGTGCGTTAGTGACACTCGACGTGAAGAACGCATTCACCAGCGCAAGCTGGGATGCCATCGCGCTCTCGTTACACCGGCTTAGCCTACCGGTGGGTTTCTACCGGATCCTGGAAAGTTACTTCCAAAACCGCGTACTGCTACACGAGACCGATGCCGGTCAGAAAAGGGTTCCGATTACCGCCGGAGTCCCGCAGGGCTCGATCCTAGGCCCGGTGCTATGGCACCTCATGTATGACGGGGTTCTGAGACTAAAGTTCCCTCCTGGGGTCAAGATCGTCGGCTTTGCCGACGACGTAACCTTGGAGGTCTACGGGGAGTCAATTCCTGAGGTAGAACTAACCGCAGAACACGCGATTAGCACGGTGGAGGAATGGATGAGCGCGAGAGGCCTGGAGCTCGCTCATCATAAGACGGAGGTAGTTATCGTCAACAACCGTAAGTCGGCACAACATGCAGTTATCCATGTGGGAGAAGTCGCGATCACTTCACAGCGAAGTCTGAAGTCTCAGGGAGTCATTATAGACGACAAGCTGACCTTCGGCAGCCATGTCGACTATACATGCAAGAGAGCGTCGACTGCTGTTGCGGCTCTATCGAGAATGGCGTCCAACAGCTCAAAGGTGTGCGCCAGTAGACGTAGGTTACTGGCAGGCGTTGCCGTATCTATCCTCAGGTACGGCGGCCCGTCATGGTCAAGAGCACTGAGGGTAACCAGTTACCTACAGAAACTGCACACCGCGTGATGTGCCTCAGAGTGATATCTGCCTACCGCACGGTATCATACGATGCATCCTGCGTGATAGCGAGCATGATGCCAGTCGGGCTGGTCATTCGGGAAGATGAGGAGTGCTTCGAGCTACGTGGAAATAGGGGAGCCCGCGAGCGCACCAGAGTGACCTCGGTCGCCAGATGGCAGCGTCAGTGGGACAACTCCTCGAAAGGTAGGTGGACCCACCGGCTGATACCTAGCATATCGAGCTGGGTGGGCAGACCCCATGGGGAAGTTCACTTCCACCTGACACAATTCCTGTCAGGCCATGGCCGTTTCCGACAGTGCTTCCACAGGTTCGGGCACGCGGAGGTCCCAGCCTGCCCGGACTGCCCAGGTGTAGACGAAACTGCCGAGCACATACTGTTCGTATGTCATCGGTTCGACGTCGAAAGAAGAGCAATGCTTGACGTCTGTGGCTGGGACACAACCCCTGATCCCCTTATTCAGTGGATGTGTCAATCGGTCGAGAAGTGGAACGCAGTCTCGGCTGCTACCATCCAGATTGCCAGTAGGCTACAGGTAATCTGGCGAACCGAGCAACAGACGACGGGCACGGCTAACTAGTGATTGGTTAGCTGGAGCGAAAAAGGCCAAGCGCAAAAAAGGAGTGAATGGTCTGTTCATGCCGAGGCATGTTTGGCGCAGCGAATGGCAACCGCGTAAGGGGTAAACCCAGTCACCCCGAAGCAAGACAGAAGAGTGAGTGTATAGGCGTATAAGTGGACTGCCTCATGCCAAGACGGGAGGGTCGTAGCATAGTATGTTGGGACTTAGCTATCGATGCCTCATGGCGTGGCAGAGGAGTGAAAGGGTGAGCATCCAAGTCAGTCTCACACGGCATGTTAAGGGACAAAAGTCAGCCTCACATGGTATGGTAGAGGCTAGCACAAAAGTCAGCCTAGCAAGGAATGAAAAAGGTGAGCACACAAGTCAGCCTCGCATGGTATGTCAGAAGTGGGGCCTAAGAAAAATGTCCCACATGGGATGCCAGGGGAAGTGACAGAGGTAAAATAGAGCTGCACGATCGAGAGTGAATCAGGTGATAGGGTGAGCACCCAAGTCAGCCTCACATGGTATGGGTGGGGCGAGCACAAAAGTAAGCCTAGCAAGGAATGAGTAAGGTGAGCACACAAGTCAGCCTCGCTAGGAACGAAAAAGGTGAGCACAAAAGTCAGCCTCATGTGGGAGTGTTTGAGAGTGAATCAAAGTGCGATTGAGAGAGCACCCAAGTAAGCCTCATACAGGACGCATGAACGCGTGAGAGTGAATGAGTACATTTAGTACAGCCATCCCCCCAGAAGTAATACCGAGAGGTAGTTCCTGGGAGGAATGATGGCGGAACCCAATGGAGTTTAGTCGGTATTAATGGCAGCGTCACCATTCGAGCCCGACACGCCCCCAGTGCACCCCGTGTGGTAGATTGGACCCTACCAATAGCACGTGTACTGGGCTAAGACGTAAAGGTCTTCTCCATTGTAAAAAAATACATACATACACACATACATACACATACATACATTTGCTGAACTCGACGAACTGAATCGAATGGTATATGTCACTCGGCCCTCCGGGCCTCCGTTAAAAAGTCGGTTTTCAGAGCAATTGCAATACCTTTCTATTGAGAAAGGCAAAAACCATTAAAATGAAATGATCGTATATTCAAAATAAGTCAAATATTTAAATGAAAAAATAGACAAATCGAATATAATCCATGAAATGAATGATCTGGAAAAAATGAGTATATAGAATAAAATTTAAAAATGTTAGTTATATGAAATAAATAAAAAAACGAATTTAACGAATTCCAAAACCAATGTTTCAGAATATTCAGAATATTAAACCATTGTTTCAGAATATTCAGAAATGTTTGTGAAAATCCCATAGCAAAGTGCACGTTTTCGTTCTTTTTTTCTGGACGGCTTTTTTATGATTTTCTGGTTTTCTACTTTATTTGTGGGCCTTAATTAGTCATCAGGAAATCTAGAAATCAAGAATTTGTCTTGGAATTAAATGGTGTCTTTTTGGTCACAGTTATCCGAAAAATGATTTTTTTACATAATAGAATTTTACTGAACCTATTTAAACGCGTAATAAGAAATAGTAAACTGAGATAAGGCCACCTGTAAATAGTATTCATTTGCATTGAAGTGTAGAGCAGTGTACATTCAGTGCACTAGCGCGAGTGCCGGAAGGATAGGGCGAAATTCTGATTTCTCACATCATTATAATACATAATGCAGCTGGTAATTTTTGCGCCATAATTAGTATAATATAAATCTTGCAAATGAAGATAAATTTTCACTAGAATGTTGTTATTCAAAAATACAGTTGCTCTCGGTGATGCTACGAGTATAATATGTACATATTAAGTTAAAAATCCATTTTCTTATTACTAGGTGATTACTTGATGATCATTTTTAAGAACAACCAATTTTTCAAACAGCTATAACTCTGGGGTTAGGGAAGATTTACTCACAAAAAAGACAAACTAATGATTGTGACTATCACCGTTTATTTGAGCGCTTATAGTTACAAGAAATATCCGTCGCACTGAATTTATTGCAATTGTTCTGATTAGAATTAACTGGAGCAGTGCTGCCAGAGGCATTTTCAGCTATCGGTAAAAAATTATATTTTGATATATCTTTTTTGTTTTCAAATATTGTTGAAAACTGATAAATTTTAGCAATGTAGATTGCTTTCGGCTATCTTTTCTGTCCAATCGAACTATTGAAAACTTTGCCGGAGATGTGTATTAAGGATCGGTATGTAAAAATTGATCAGTCCCAGTTCATATATTTTATTCAGTTTCTTCATTTTATTAATTCGGTTTTGTCAGTTCTTTTTATTATTGGATGACAGTTTGTTAGCTTGAAACAAATTAATTTACTCTATTAATTTCATAACTTTTTTTAATATTGTCTAATTTTCATTTGGGCTAATAAGATTTATTTTATTAATTTGATTTATATTAATCATTCTATCCATATTATGAATACCTTTTTTTTGTTTTTTCTTCAAAATTATTTTAAATTTTTATTTGTTTTATTATTTTTCCTTAATTTATTTAGTTTATTCAAAGTGTTATTCGCGCAAAACTCGAAACTGTGATTTGCGTGTGTTCGGCAAACTAATGAATAATACAACAGTGATATGTTTATGAAATGTCTCATCTCACCGATAGTTTTTTTATTTTGTTTGCATTTAAACAATAAAATGATGGAATTGAAAAAAATCTGCGATATTAAAAAGTAATAGAATTAAAAGAATAAATTGAATAGTGTCTAATTTATGCTATAAATAAATTAATGAATGATACGAATAAGATGCATGAGATAATAAACTTATCGAAAGAATGAAATGAATACAATAGATAAAGTGAGGTCAAATAAACAAAATGAATCCAAATAATGTTAAATGACAAAAATCATTAAAATTAAATGATTATATATTTAAAATAAGTCAAATATTTTAAATGAATAAAAAAAACAAAACTAACATAATCCATGAAATGAATGAACTGGAAAAAATGAGCATATAGTATAAAATTTAAAAAAATAGTTAAATGAAGTAAATTAACAAAACGAATTTCACGAATTCCATATCCATTGTTTTCTGAAGTGTTTGTGAAAATCCCATTGCAAAGAGCACGTTTTCATTATCCTTTTCTTTTTTTTATATTGTAACGACATATAATAGCAAGGGATTGGAAGGTGAAGTCGGTTCCGACAGCACTTTATTGACTTTACGCTTGTCAGGACATGCCGTAGACTCAGGTGATTCGCATTTAATGCCAAAAGAGCCTGACTCCTGCGTTGCAGAAGACAAAGAGTTAAGTAGCTGGGAAACTTTAAGCGTGTTCGTTGACCCTACTCCACGCTTTTCTAAACTTTCTTACTTCAAATTTTTGCTCTTCCTTGAGTACTATGGCTCTTAATATTTGAAAAACACTTCACCTCCCAGTCCCTTGCTAATTGTATGTCTTTACAATATAAAAAAGGAAAAAGATTGACTCCCCATAAGTCGTTAATAAAAAAGGAAAAAAAGTTATTCTTTTCTTTAGGGCGTTTTTAGATTATCTGGTGTTTCTACTATATTGATGGGCTTTAAGTAGTAATCAGGAAATCTAGAATCCAGAAATTCGCCTTGAGATTAAAAAAAATGTCTTTTTGGTCACAGATATCTGAAAAATGATTTTTGTATAGAATAGAATTTTCAGATCCAGTATTTTAACGTGTAATTGGAAATAGTAAACTGAGATAAGGCCACCTATAAATAGTACTCATTTGCATTGAGGTATATAGAAAAAAGTGTCAAGTGTCTAGGTTATGTAGGCAATTATATTATTGTTGATGGCACAGAAGCCGTGCATTCAGTCGGTTACAATGCAATCTCTTTCCACCCATCCTTATCACTTGCGAATTGTTTCGTTGGGAATTCTCGTTCTGGAGATATGAGTTTATGAGTCCTATACAAGACAATAACATGACAAAGGAATGATTCAAACTACCAGAATAAGTATTTAAATTTATCGAAAAGCCAGTGGCCATTGAAAGTGTCCCTGGACTGCATTTGAGACACGAACATTCTTGAAATTACAAGTCGTATTTTTCGCAAATAAATATGTTTTTAGTCACATTGATCATGAAAAATGTAATTTGGGGTTTTCAGTACCACTCAGTATCAGTTGTAGTTACACTGTAATATGTATGACACAAATACAGTGAGATCAACTATCTGTCCAATGCATAAACTGTGATTGTAATTCTCGCTTATTTACGTGTAGAATGCGGAGCACTCAAACGAAACGTCTATTGAATTGTCCAATGCCTTTACTAATTCTGGAATTGAAGCTTCAATTGAAGCGTTCTCAGCACAAGGCAAATTTGGGCAATTGCAACCATCGTTATAAGTTAACCCTCCGGAAGTCGCGCAAATGGCTCACTGAACCCGCAGCTGCTCTAAGACGATTTCGCTAGATTTTCAGAGCAGCGTGCACTCAGTGCACTAGCCGGAAGGTTAAACCCATCCTTTTACTGGGATGCAAGTATAGTTCTATATTTTAGAGGTCTTTGGGCGCCATTTTTCCGGATCTAATTTGTGGATATTTTTGGAATTTGATCCGTTATTTTTCATTAAGGTGCATTCCAATACAATGAATCTGCATTTTCAATAATATCAACCCAAAACAGTTTTCAAACGATTCATTTGAGCATATGTTTCATTTAAAATTCTGTAAAGGTACGAAAAGTTTAAAAAAATTCTTTTGGGATGTCCCTTTTCAACATTTTGGCTTCAAACAACCATATGATCCAATTTTAAATACTTTTCGGAATCGAATTCCTTGAATCACGCCGATGTGTTTTCATATCCCGATATTCAAAATCGGTTTAGTTTTGGCCCTTAAAATATCCGTAAAGCAATGCTCTGTAAGTAACGATCTCATTTTTAGTTGGTGGAAATTGCTAAGCGAGTAATAAAACTACAAAATGTTTAATATCTCCGTCGTTCGTGAACGGATTTTGACAATCTATAGCTTGGTCGAAAGGCTTTTTAATTATGTGCACATAATACTGCTGCATTGATTTGTTCGAAAATTATTTGCTTTAAACCCTTTGTGTTTTGACAAAATCATCCATATCTCAGAAAATAAACAACATATTGAAAAACAAAAATAATAATGGCAACGTTGTGTCTGACAGTTTGTTAGCTTGAAACAAATTAATTTACTCTATTAATTTCATAACTTTTTTTAATATTGTCTAATTTTCATTTAGGCTAATAAGATTTATTTTATTAATTTGATTTATATTAATCATTCTATCCATATTATGAATACCTTTTTTTTGTTTTTTCTTCAAAATTATTTTAAATTTTTATTTGTTTTATTATTTTTCCTTAATTTATTTAGTTTATTCAAAGTGTTATTCGCGCAAAACTCGAAACTGTGCTTTGCGTGTGTTCGGCAAACTAATGAATAATACAACAGTGATATGTTTATGAAATGTCTCATCTCACCGATAGTTTTTTTATTTTGTTTGCATTTAAACAATAAAATGATGGAATTGAAAAAAATCTGCGATATTAAAAAGTAATAGAATTAAAAGAATAAATTGAATAGTGTCTAATTTATGCTATAAATAAATTAATGAATGATACGAATAAGATGCATGAGATAATAAACTTATCGAAAGAATGAAATGAATACAATAGATAAAGTGTGGTCAAATAAACAAAATGAATCCAAAGAATGTTAAATGACAAAAATCATTAAAATTAAATGATTATATATTTAAAATAAGTCAAATATTTTAAATGAATAAAAAAACAAAACTAACATAATCCATGAAATGAATGAACTGGAAAAAATGAGCATATAGTATAAAATTTTAAAAAATAGTTAAATGAAGTAAATTAATAAAACGAATTCCATATCCATTGTTTTCTGAAGTGTTTGTGAAAATCCCATTGCAAAGAGCACGTTTTCATTATCCTTTTCTTTTTTTATATTGTAACGACATATAATAGCAAGGGATTGGAAGATGAAGTCGGTTCCGACAGCACTTTATTGACTTTACGCTTGTCAGGACATGCCGTAGACTCAGGTGATTCACATTTAAAGCCAAAAGAGCCTGACTCCTGCGTTGCAGAAGACAAAGAGTTAAGTAGCTGGGAAACTTTAAGCGTGTTCGTTGACCCTACTCCACGCTTTTCTAAACTTTCTTACTTTAAATTTTTGCTCTTCCTTGAGTACTATGGCTCTTAATATTTGAAAAATACTTCACCTCCCAGTCCCTTGCTAATTACACTGCTGGCCAATAAAATAGGTGTGTGATAGATTATTTTGTTTTTCTCTCAATTACGCATACCAAGGTGCAGCAGTCTCAATCACACCTACCGCACACAGAAGCCTTGGGATCTGTCAAGTTACTAGTGGGTTGTTGGCGCAGATTATATTTGCAATCTTTGTCAAGATGCAAAACAAGACTACCGCAGGCTTTTTCGTGTGGTCAATATAATAGGTGTGTGAAATATATTAACGTGTTATTATTTTACATGATTCCATTATACGTTTTATTTGGTGAAGTTTGAATTCTGCGTGTTAATAAATGTATTCAAATGCTGAATAAGTCAAAGATTTGTTATAGAATGGGTCGAGCATCTCACTGTACTCAAGTGGAACGAAGTACAGTGCTAAGAAATTTTGTTCAAGAAGATAAGACGTATAAATAAATCGCGAATACACTGCGGCGTTCCGAAAACTTCGTTACAAATGCTTTAAAACCTTTGAAAAAAGGAAACACGCAAAAAACCCAAGAAAACATCTACAGCAGCTGACCATCGTATTGCAATTTTAGCGAAATCTGATCCATTCGCGTCATCCAAAACCAATTCAGCGCAAATTGGAAAAGTGGCAGGTCCGAGAACAGTTCGCTGTAGGCCGTAAAATTCCAATCTTCCAGAAAGAATTGCTAAGAAGGTTCCACTATTTCGAAGCCAAAGCCTTTGAAGAAAAATGCAATTTGCTTTTCAACAGCGTTAATAGGCCTGGTTCAAAAGGAATCAAAAAATGGCGACATATCCTTCGGAGGGACGAATCAAAGGTAAACCTGTTTTCCTCCGATGCACAACGAAACGTTAAACGTCCAAAGTGCAAAAAGTTTGATCTGCGACACACGCAAAATATGGTAAAGCACGGAGGCGAGAACAATGAGGTTTGGAGCTTGCTTCTCGTGGAATTGCGCAGGTCCTATTCTTCGCAAAGCCACTATAATGGCAAGATTCGAATGCAAGGCTAAAGGATGGACATCCTAAAGGATGTCATGCAGTCCTATGCCAAAGATAACGTGCCTTTACATGACAGTTTCTGCAAGATATTGACCAAAAACACACATCGAAGTATGTAAAGGAATGATTTCGGGATAGAAAAGTGACTATAATTTCGGACCATGCCAATCTCCTGTCATCAATCCCGTAGAAAATTTACGGAATGTACTTAAAAAGAAGTTATTCGATCGAAATTTCACAAATAAGGATCGTTTGTGGGAAGCAGCTTAAAAGGAATGCTACCCTATACCAACGGAAACTTATCAGCGTTTGAATGACTCAATGTCAAGACAAATGGATAAAATTTGGTTGAATAAGGGAGCTTACACAGGTTACTAGTTGCTAAAAATGTTGAAGTCTTAAAATCATTGGATTTGAAAAATTTTAATGCAATGGATTACAATACACCTATTTCATTGACCAGGTACTTTTTTGGATTTCATAGAGAAGAAAGAGTTACGATAAAGCATAACATTTAATTTACAAATACAAGTGTTCTTTTTCATATTTACGACTGTGCCTAACTATAAAATATTTGAATATAGAAATATTTTTAGAGAAAGCTCAAAATTTTATGTATTTTTATCTCACACCTATTTTATTGACCAGCAGTGTATATGTCTTTACAATATAAAAAAGAAAAAAGATTGACTCACCATAAGCCGTTAATAAAAAAGGAAAAAAAGTTATTCTTTTCTTTAGGGCCTTTTTAGATTATCTGGTGTTTTTACTATATTGATGGGCTTTAATTAGTAATCAGGAAATCTAGAATCCAGAAATTCGCCTTGAGATTAAAAAAATGTCTTTTTGGTCACAGATATCTGAAAAATGATTTTTGTATAGAATAGAATTTTCAGATCCAGTATTTTAACGTGTAATTGGAAATAGTAAACTGAGATAAGGCCACCTATAAATAGTACTCATTTGCATTGAGGTATATAGAAAAAAGTGTCAAGTGTCTAGGTTATGTTGGCAATTATATTATTGTTGATGGCACAGAAGCCGTGCATTCAGTCGGTTACAATGCAATCTCTTTCCACCCATCCTTATCACTTGCGAATTGTTTCGTTGGGAATTCTCGTTCTGGAGATATGAGTTTATGAGTCCTATACAAGACAATAACATGACAAAGGAATGATTCAAACTACCAGAATAAGTATTTAAATTTATCGAAAAGCCAGTGGCCATTGAAAGTATCCCTGGACTGCATTTGAGACACGAACATTCTTGAAATTACAAGTCGTATTTTTCGCAAATAAATATGTTTTTAGTCACATTGATCATGAAAAATGTAATTTGGGGTTTTCAGTACCACTCAGTATCAGTTGTAGTTACACTGTAATATGTCAGAGGTGGGTAAGAAAACCAACCGGTACGTACAGTCACTGGTATGGTGCTCAAAGTCTCAACACGTGTAAACGAGCGATCCACATCGTGTGCGGTTTTGATTTCGTTCACACGGTAAACGAAATGACAACCTCGACCGAGTGTCGGTTTTGAAAATCAAACCGAGTCACTCAGCACCGTTTACATGTGTGCACGATTTTCAACTGGTGTTAATGTATTCTAAACAGCGGTATCGGTTCGGCTTTAGAAAACCGAACCTGGTTTTTTTTCTGTACGCGGTGCTTCGGTTGAAAGAAGAGGCAGTAAATTCATGTGCAGTGCTGCCGAATAAACAACTGAACAACTGAATTGAATAAGGTTAGTTGTTGAGAGTCGATGGGGCAATATCGAAATGTTAGGTTCTGGGCGATTGTTAACGTTTCACAATTGATGTTCTTTACCATATTAAAAACCAAGAAACGGACACGAAATTCAAAATGGCTACCTTTCTTGGCGAAAAATCGTATGAAACCGATAAATGTAGATATGTTTGATTCGGGAAAGTCGTTGATGCTAATGTAACAATGTTAAAATTGAAATTAATGACTTCAAAGAAATCAATAAAAACAATGAAACCAATACAATCAATGAAATCAATGCGATCAATGCAATCAATGCGATCAATCAAATCATTGAAATTAATGCAATCAATACAATCAATGAAAACAATGAAAGCTATGAAATCAATCAAATTGAAAACAATCAATCAAAGCAATCAAAGCAATCAAATCAATCAAATCAATCAAATCAATCAAATCAATCAAATCAATCAAATCAATCAAATCAATCAAATCAATCAAATCAATCAAATCAATCAAATCAATCAAATCAATCAAATCAATCAAATCAATCAAATCAATCAAATCAATCAAATCAATCAAATCAATCAAATCAATCAAATCAATCAAATCAATCAAATCAATCAAATCAATCAAATCAATCAAATCAATCAAATCAATCAAATCAATCAAATCAATCAAATCAATCAAATCAATCAAATCAATCAAATCAATCAAATCAATCAAATCAATCAAATCAATCAAATCAATCAAATCAATCAAATCAATCAAATCAATCAAATCAATCAAATCAATCAAATCAATCAAATCAATCAAATCAATCAAATCAATCAAATCAATCAAATCAATCAAATCAATCAAATCAATCAAATCAATCAAATCAATCAAATCAATCAAATCAATCAAATCAATCAAATCAATCAAATCAATCAAATCAATCAAATCAATCAAATCAATCAAATCAATCAAATCAATCAAATCAATCAAATCAATCAAATCAATCAAATCAATCAAATCAATCAAATCAATCAAATCAATCAAATCAATCAAATCAATCAAATCAATCAAATCAATCAAATCAATCAAATCAATCAAATCAATCAAATCAATCAAATCAATCAAATCAATCAAATCAATCAAATCAATCAAATCAATCAAATCAATCAAATCAATCAAATCAATCAAATCAATCAAATCAATCAAATCAATCAAATCAATCAAATCAATCAAATCAATCAAATCAATCAAATCAATCAAATCAATCAAATCAATCAAATCAATCAAATCAATCAAATCAATCAAATCAATCAAATCAATCAAATCAATCAAATCAATCAAATCAATCAAATCAATCAAATCAATCAAATCAATCAAATCAATCAAATCAATCAAATCAATCAAATCAATCAAATCAATCAAATCAATCAAATCAATCAAATCAATCAAATCAATCAAATCAATCAAATCAATCAAATCAATCAAATCAATCAAATCAATCAAATCAATCAAATCAATCAAATCAATCAAATCAATCAAATCAATCAAATCAATCAAATCAATCAAATCAATCAAATCAATCAAATCAATCAAATCAATCAAATCAATCAAATCAATCAAATCAATCAAATCAATCAAATCAATCAAATCAATCAAATCAATCAAATCAATCAAATCAATCAAATCAATCAAATCAATCAAATCAATCAAATCAATCAAATCAATCAAATCAATCAAATCAATCAAATCAATCAAATCAATCAAATCAATCAAATCAATCAAATCAATCAAATCAATCAAATCAATCAAATCAATCAAATCAATCAAATCAATCAAATCAATCAAATCAATCAAATCAATCAAATCAATCAAATCAATCAAATCAATCAAATCAATCAAATCAATCAAATCAATCAAATCAATCAAATCAATCAAATCAATCAAATCAATCAAATCAATCAAATCAATCAAATCAATCAAATCAATCAAATCAATCAAATCAATCAAATCAATCAAATCAATCAAATCAATCAAATCAATCAAATCAATCAAATCAATCAAATCAATCAAATCAATCAAATCAATCAAATCAATCAAATCAATCAAATCAATCAAATCAATCAAATCAATCAAATCAATCAAATCAATCAAATCAATCAAATCAATCAAATCAATCAAATCAATCAAATCAATCAAATCAATCAAATCAATCAAATCAATCAAATCAATCAAATCAATCAAATCAATCAAATCAATCAAATCAATCAAATCAATCAAATCAATCAAATCAATCAAATCAATCAAATCAATCAAATCAATCAAATCAATCAAATCAATCAAATCAATCAAATCAATCAAATCAATCAAATCAATCAAATCAATCAAATCAATCAAATCAATCAAATCAATCAAATCAATCAAATCAATCAAATCAATCAAATCAATCAAATCAATCAAATCAATCAAATCAATCAAATCAATCAAATCAATCAAATCAATCAAATCAATCAAATCAATCAAATCAATCAAATCAATCAAATCAATCAAATCAATCAAATCAATCAAATCAATCAAATCAATCAAATCAATCAAATCAATCAAATCAATCAAATCAATCAAATCAATCAAATCAATCAAATCAATCAAATCAATCAAATCAATCAAATCAATCAAATCAATCAAATCAATCAAATCAATCAAATCAATCAAATCAATCAAATCAATCAAATCAATCAAATCAATCAAATCAATCAAATCAATCAAATCAATCAAATCAATCAAATCAATCAAATCAATCAAATCAATCAAATCAATCAAATCAATCAAATCAATCAAATCAATCAAATCAATCAAATCAATCAAATCAATCAAATCAATCAAATCAATCAAATCAATCAAATCAATCAAATCAATCAAATCAATCAAATCAATCAAATCAATCAAATCAATCAAATCAATCAAATCAATCAAATCAATCAAATCAATCAAATCAATCAAATCAATCAAATCAATCAAATCAATCAAATCAATCAAATCAATCAAATCAATCAAATCAATCAAATCAATCAAATCAATCAAAAATCAATTCAATCAAATCAATCAAATCATTATCAATCAATCAATCATATCTATCAATCAATCAAATCAAGTCAAATCAATCAAATCAATCAGCAATCAAAGTCAATCATATCATTCAAATCAATCAAATCAATCAAATCAATCTAATCAATCAAATCATAGATTCTAATCAATCAAGATCAATCAAATCAATCAAATCAATCAAATCAATATCAAATCAATCAAATCAATCAAATCAATCAAATCAATCAAATCAATCAAATCAATCAAATCAATCAAATCAATCAAATCAATCAAATCAATCAAATCAATCAAATCAATCAAATCAATCAAATCAATCAAATCAATCAAATCAATCAAATCAATCAAATCAATCAAATCAATCAAATCAATCAAATCAATCAAATCAATCAAATCAATCAAATCAATCAAATCAATCAAATCAATCAAATCAATCAAATCAATCAAATCAATCAAATCAATCAAATCAATCAAATCAATCAAATCAATCAAATCAATCAAATCAATCAAATCAATCAAATCAATCAAATCAATCAAATCAATCAAATCAATCAAATCAATCAAATCAATCAAATCAATCAAATCAATCAAATCAATCAAATCAATCAAATCAATCAAATCAATCAAATCAATCAAATCAATCAAATCAATCAAATCAATCAAATCAATCAAATCAATCAAATCAATCAAATCAATCAAATCAATCAAATCAATCAAATCAATCAAATCAATCAAATCAATCAAATCAATCAAATCAATCAAATCAATCAAATCAATCAAATCAATCAAATCAATCAAATCAATCAAATCAATCAAATCAATCAAATCAATCAAATCAATCAAATCAATCAAATCAATCAAATCAATCAAATCAATCAAATCAATCAAATCAATCAAATCAATCAAATCAATCAAATCAATCAAATCAATCAAATCAATCAAATCAATCAAATCAATCAAATCAATCAAATCAATCAAATCAATCAAATCAATCAAATCAATCAAATCAATCAAATCAATCAAATCAATCAAATCAATCAAATCAATCAAATCAATCAAATCAATCAAATCAATCAAATCAATCAAATCAATCAAATCAATCAAATCAATCAAATCAATCAAATCAATCAAATCAATCAAATCAATCAAATCAATCAAATCAATCAAATCAATCAAATCAATCAAATCAATCAAATCAATCAAATCAATCAAATCAATCAAATCAATCAAATCAATCAAATCAATCAAATCAATCAAATCAATCAAATCAATCAAATCAATCAAATCAATCAAATCAATCAAATCAATCAAATCAATCAAATCAATCAAATCAATCAAATCAATCAAATCAATCAAATCAATCAAATCAATCAAATCAATCAAATCAATCAAATCAATCAAATCAATCAAATCAATCAAATCAATCAAATCAATCAAATCAATCAAATCAATCAAATCAATCAAATCAATCAAATCAATCAAATCAATCAAATCAATCAAATCAATCAAATCAATCAAATCAATCAAATCAATCAAATCAATCAAATCAATCAAATCAATCAAATCAATCAAATCAATCAAATCAATCAAATCAATCAAATCAATCAAATCAATCAAATCAATCAAATCAATCAAATCAATCAAATCAATCAAATCAATCAAATCAATCAAATCAATCAAATCAATCAAATCAATCAAATCAATCAAATCAATCAAATCAATCAAATCAATCAAATCAATCAAATCAATCAAATCAATCAAATCAATCAAATCAATCAAATCAATCAAATCAATCAAATCAATCAAATCAATCAAATCAATCAAATCAATCAAATCAATCAAATCAATCAAATCAATCAAATCAATCAAATCAATCAAATCAATCAAATCAATCAAATCAATCAAATCAATCAAATCAATCAAATCAATCAAATCAATCAAATCAATCAAATCAATCAAATCAATCAAATCAATCAAATCAATCAAATCAATCAAATCAATCAAATCAATCAAATCAATCAAATCAATCAAATCAATCAAATCAATCAAATCAATCAAATCAATCAAATCAATCAAATCAATCAAATCAATCAAATCAATCAAATCAATCAAATCAATCAAATCAATCAAATCAATCAAATCAATACAATCAATCAATACAATCAAATCAATACAATCAAATCAATACAATCAAATCAATACAATCAAATCAATCAAATCAATCAAATCAATCAAATCAATCAAATCAATCAAATCAATCAAATCAATCAAATCAATCAAATCAATCAAATCAATCAAATCAATCAAATCAATCAAATCAATCAAATCAATCAAATCAATCAAATCAATCAAATCAATCAAATCAATCAAATCAATCAAATCAATCAAATCAATCAAATCAATCAAATCAATCAAATCAATCAAATCAATCAAATCAATCAAATCAATCAAATCAATCAAATCAATCAAATCAATCAAATCAATCAAATCAATCAAATCAATCAAATCAATCAAATCAATCAAATCAATCAAATCAATCAAATCAATCAAATCAATCAAATCAATCAAATCAATCAAATCAATCAAATCAATCAAATCAATCAAATCAATCAAATCAATCAAATCAATCAAATCAATCAAATCAATCAAATCAATCAAATCAATCAAATCAATCAAATCAATCAAATCAATCAAATCAATCAAATCAATACAATCAATCAATACAATCAAATCAATACAATCAATACAATCAATACAATCAAATCAATCAAATCAATCAAATCAATCAAATCAATCAAATCAATCAAATCAATCAAATCAATACAATCAATCAATACAATCAAATCAATACAATCAAATCAATACAATCAAATCAATACAATCAAATCAATCAAATCAATCAAATCAATCAAATCAATCAAATCAATCAAATCAATCAAATCAATCAAATCAATCAGATCAATCAAATCAATCAAATCAATCAAATCAATCAAATCAATCAAATCAATCAAATCAATCAAATCAATCAAATCAATCAAATCAATCAAATCAATCAAATCAATACAATCAATCAATACAATCAAATCAATACAATCAAATCAATACAATCAAATCAATACAATCAAATCAATCAAATCAATCAAATCAATCAAATCAATCAAATCAATCAAATCAATCAAATCAATCAAATCAATCAAATCAATCAAATCAATCAAATCAATCAAATCAATCAAATCAATCAAATCAATCAAATCAATCAAATCAATCAAATCAATCAAATCAATCAAATCAATCAAATCAATCAAATCAATCAAATCAATCAAATCAATCAAATCAATCAAATCAATCAAATCAATCAAATCAATCAAATCAATCAAATCAATCAAATCAATCAAATCAATCAAATCAATCAAATCAATCAAATCAATCAAATCAATCAAATCAATCAATCAATCAAATCAATCAAATCAATCAAATCAATCAAATCAATCAAATCAATCAAATCAATCAAATCAATCAAATCAATCAAATCAATCAAATCAATCAAATCAATCAAATCAATCAAATCAATCAAATCAATCAAATCAATCAAATCAATCAAATCAATCAAATCAATCAAATCAATCAAATCAATCAAATCAATCAAATCAATCAAATCAATCAAATCAATCAAATCAATCAAATCAATCAAATCAATCAAATCAATCAAATCAATCAAATCAATCAAATCAATCAAATCAATCAAATCAATCAAATCAATCAAATCAATCAAATCAATCAAATCAATCAAATCAATCAAATCAATCAAATCAATCAAATCAATCAAATCAATCAATCAATCAAATCAATCAAATCAATCAAATCAATCAAATCAATCAAATCAATCAAATCAATCAAATCAATCAAATCAATCAAATCAATCAAATCAATCAAATCAATCAAATCAATCAAATCAATCAAATCAATCAAATCAATCAAATCAATCAAATCAATCAAATCAATCAAATCAATCATCAATCAATCAAATCAATCAAATCAATCAAATCAATCAAATCAATCAAATCAATCAAATCAATCAAATCAATCAAATCAATCAAATCAATCAAATCAATCAAATCAATCAAATCAATCAAATCAATCAAATCAATCAAATCAATCAAATCAATCAAATCAATCAAATCAATCAAATCAATCAAATCAATCAAATCAATCAAATCAATCAAATCAATCAAATCAATCAAATCAATCAAATCAATCAAATCAATCAAATCAATCAAATCAATCAAATCAATCAAATCAATCAAATCAATCAAATCAATCAAATCAATCAAATCAATCAAATCAATCAAATCAATCAAATCAATCAAATCAATCAAATCAATCAAATCAATCAAATCAATCAAATCAATCAAATCAATCAAATCAATCAAATCAATCAAATCAATCAAATCAATCAAATCAATCAAATCAATCAAATCAATCAAATCAATCAAATCAATCAAATCAATCAAATCAATCAAATCAATCAAATCAATCAAATCAATCAAATCAATCAAATCAATCAAATCAATCAAATCAATCAAATCAATCAAATCAATCAAATCAATCAAATCAATCAAATCAATCAAATCAATCAAATCAATCAAATCAATCAAATCAATCAAATCAATCAAATCAATCAAATCAATCAAAT
This sequence comes from Topomyia yanbarensis, assembly GCF_030247195.1. Lineage (NCBI taxonomy): Eukaryota > Metazoa > Arthropoda > Insecta > Diptera > Culicidae > Topomyia > Topomyia yanbarensis. The sequence continues at coordinate 205,804,862 of NC_080672.1, read as the reverse complement.
CAATCAAATCAATCAAATCAATCAAATCAATCAAATCAATCAAATCAATCAAATCAATCAAATCAATCAAATCAATCAAATCAATCAAATCAATCAAATCAATCAAATCAATCAAATCAATCAAATCAATCAAATCAATCAAATCAATCAAATCAATCAAATCAATCAAATCAATCAAATCAATCAAATCAATCAAATCAATCAAATCAATCAAATCAATCAAATCAATCAAATCAATCAAATCAATCAAATCAATCAAATCAATCAAATCAATCAAATCAATCAAATCAATCAAATCAATCAAATCAATCAAATCAATCAAATCAATCAAATCAATCAAATCAATCAAATCAATCAAATCAATCAAATCAATCAAATCAATCAAATCAATCAAATCAATCAAATCAATCAAATCAATCAAATCAATCAAATCAATCAAATCAATCAAATCAATCAAATCAATCAAATCAATCAAATCAATCAAATCAATCAAATCAATCAAATCAATCAAATCAATCAAATCAATCAAATCAATCAAATCAATCAAATCAATCAAATCAATCAAATCAATCAAATCAATCAAATCAATCAAATCAATCAAATCAATCAAATCAATCAAATCAATCAAATCAATCAAATCAATCAAATCAATCAAATCAATCAAATCAATCAAATCAATCAAATCAATCAAATCAATCAAATCAATCAAATCAATCAAATCAATCAAATCAATCAAATCAATCAAATCAATCAAATCAATCAAATCAATCAAATCAATCAAATCAATCAAATCAATCAAATCAATCAAATCAATCAAATCAATCAAATCAATCAAATCAATCAAATCAATCAAATCAATCAAATCAATCAAATCAATCAAATCAATCAAATCAATCAAATCAATCAAATCAATCAAATCAATCAAATCAATCAAATCAATCAAATCAATCAAATCAATCAAATCAATCAAATCAATCAAATCAATCAAATCAATCAAATCAATCAAATCAATCAAATCAATCAAATCAATCAAATCAATCAAATCAATCAAATCAATCAAATCAATCAAATCAATCAAATCAATCAAATCAATCAAATCAATCAAATCAATCAAATCAATCAAATCAATCAAATCAATCAAATCAATCAAATCAATCAAATCAATCAAATCAATCAAATCAATCAAATCAATCAAATCAATCAAATCAATCAAATCAATCAAATCAATCAAATCAATCAAATCAATCAAATCAATCAAATCAATCAAATCAATCAAATCAATCAAATCAATCAAATCAATCAAATCAATCAAATCAATCAAATCAATCAAATCAATCAAATCAATCAAATCAATCAAATCAATCAAATCAATCAAATCAATCAAATCAATCAAATCAATCAAATCAATCAAATCAATCAAATCAATCAAATCAATCAAATCAATCAAATCAATCAAATCAATCAAATCAATCAAATCAATCAAATCAATCAAATCAATCAAATCAATCAAATCAATCAAATCAATCAAATCAATCAAATCAATCAAATCAATCAAATCAATCAAATCAATCAAATCAATCAAATCAATCAAATCAATCAAATCAATCAAATCAATCAAATCAATCAAATCAATCAAATCAATCAAATCAATCAAATCAATCAAATCAATCAAATCAATCAAATCAATCAAATCAATCAAATCAATCAAATCAATCAAATCAATCAAATCAATCAAATCAATCAAATCAATCAAATCAATCAAATCAATCAAATCAATCAAATCAATCAAATCAATCAAATCAATCAAATCAATCAAATCAATCAAATCAATCAAATCAATCAAATCAATCAAATCAATCAAATCAATCAAATCAATCAAATCAATCAAATCAATCAAATCAATCAAATCAATCAAATCAATCAAATCAATCAAATCAATCAAATCAATCAAATCAATCAAATCAATCAAATCAATCAAATCAATCAAATCAATCAAATCAATCAAATCAATCAAATCAATCAAATCAATCAAATCAATCAAATCAATCAAATCAATCAAATCAATCAAATCAATCAAATCAATCAAATCAATCAAATCAATCAAATCAATCAAATCAATCAAATCAATCAAATCAATCAAATCAATCAAATCAATCAAATCAATCAAATCAATCAAATCAATCAAATCAATCAAATCAATCAAATCAATCAAATCAATCAAATCAATCAAATCAATCAAATCAATCAAATCAATCAAATCAATCAAATCAATCAAATCAATCAAATCAATCAAATCAATCAAATCAATCAAATCAATCAAATCAATCAAATCAATCAAATCAATCAAATCAATCAAATCAATCAAATCAATCAAATCAATCAAATCAATCAAATCAATCAAATCAATCAAATCAATCAAATCAATCAAATCAATCAAATCAATCAAATCAATCAAATCAATCAAATCAATCAAATCAATCAAATCAATCAAATCAATCAAATCAATCAAATCAATCAAATCAATCAAATCAATCAAATCAATCAAATCAATCAAATCAATCAAATCAATCAAATCAATCAAATCAATCAAATCAATCAAATCAATCAAATCAATCAAATCAATCAAATCAATCAAATCAATCAAATCAATCAAATCAATCAAATCAATCAAATCAATCAAATCAATCATCAATCAAATCAATCAAATCAATCAAATCAATCAAATCAATCAAATCAATCAAATCAATCAAATCAATCAAATCAATCAAATCAATCAAATCAATCAAATCAATCAAATCAATCAAATCAATCAAATCAATCAAATCAATCAAATCAATCAAATCAATCAAATCAATCAAATCAATCAAATCAATCAAATCAATCAAATCAATCAAATCAATCAAATCAATCAAATCAATCAAATCAATCAAATCAATCAAATCAATCAAATCAATCAAATCAATCAAATCAATCAAATCAATCAAATCAATCAAATCAATCAAATCAATCAAATCAATCAAATCAATCAAATCAATCAAATCAATCAAATCAATCAAATCAATCAAATCAATCAAATCAATCAAATCAATCAAATCAATCAAATCAATCAAATCAATCAAATCAATCAAATCAATCAAATCAATCAAATCAATCAAATCAATCAAATCAATCAAATCAATCAAATCAATCAAATCAATCAAATCAATCAAATCAATCAAATCAATCAAATCAATCAAATCAATCAAATCAATCAAATCAATCAAATCAATCAAATCAATCAAATCAATCAAATCAATCAAATCAATCAAATCAATCAAATCAATCAAATCAATCAAATCAATCAAATCAATCAAATCAATCAAATCAATCAAATCAATCAAATCAATCAAATCAATCAAATCAATCAAATCAATCAAATCAATCAAATCAATCAAATCAATCAAATCAATCAAATCAATCAAATCAATCAAATCAATCAAATCAATCAAATCAATCAAATCAATCAAATCAATCAAATCAATCAAATCAATCAAATCAATCAAATCAATCAAATCAATCAAATCAATCAAATCAATCAAATCAATCAAATCAATCAAATCAATCAAATCAATCAAATCAAAATCAATCAAATCAATCAAATCAATCAAATCAATCAAATCAATCAAATCAATCAAATCAATCAAATCAATCAAATCAATCAAATCAATCAAATCAATCAAATCAATCAAATCAATCAAATCAATCAAATCAATCAAATCAATCAAATCAATCAAATCAATCAAATCAATCAAATCAATCAAATCAATCAAATCAATCAAATCAATCAAATCAATCAAATCAATCAAATCAATCAAATCAATCAAATCAATCAAATCAATCAAATCAATCAAATCAATCAAATCAATCAAATCAATCAAATCAATCAAATCAATCAAATCAATCAAATCAATCAAATCAATCAAATCAATCAAATCAATCAAATCAATCAAATCAATCAAATCAATCAAATCAATCAAATCAATCAAATCAATCAAATCAATCAAATCAATCAAATCAATCAAATCAATCAAATCAATCAAATCAATCAAATCAATCAAATCAATCAAATCAATCAAATCAATCAAATCAATCAAATCAATCAAATCAATCAAATCAATCAAATCAATCAAATCAATCAAATCAATCAAATCAATCAAATCAATCAAATCAATCAAATCAATCAAATCAATCAAATCAATCAAATCAATCAAATCAATCAAATCAATCAAATCAATCAAATCAATCAAATCAATCAAATCAATCAAATCAATCAAATCAATCAAATCAATCAAATCAATCAAATCAATCAAATCAATCAAATCAATCAAATCAATCAAATCAATCAAATCAATCAAATCAATCAAATCAATCAAATCAATCAAATCAATCAAATCAATCAAATCAATCAAATCAATCAAATCAATCAAATCAATCAAATCAATCAAATCAATCAAATCAATCAAATCAATCAAATCAATCAAATCAATCAAATCAATCAAATCAATCAAATCAATCAAATCAATCAAATCAATCAAATCAATCAAATCAATCAAATCAATCAAATCAATCAAATCAATCAAATCAATCAAATCAATCAAATCAATCAAATCAATCAAATCAATCAAATCAATCAAATCAATCAAATCAATCAAATCAATCAAATCAATCAAATCAATCAAATCAATCAAATCAATCAAATCAATCAAATCAATCAAATCAATCAAATCAATCAAATCAATCAAATCAATCAAATCAATCAAATCAATCAAATCAATCAAATCAATCAAATCAATCAAATCAATCAAATCAATCAAATCAATCAAATCAATCAAATCAATCAAATCAATCAAATCAATCAAATCAATCAAATCAATCAAATCAATCAAATCAATCAAATCAATCAAATCAATCAAATCAATCAAATCAATCAAATCAATCAAATCAATCAAATCAATCAAATCAATCAAATCAATCAAATCAATCAAATCAATCAAATCAATCAAATCAATCAAATCAATCAAATCAATCAAATCAATCAAATCAATCAAATCAATCAAATCAATCAAATCAATCAAATCAATCAAATCAATCAAATCAATCAAATCAATCAAATCAATCAAATCAATCAAATCAATCAAATCAATCAAATCAATCAAATCAATCAAATCAATCAAATCAATCAAATCAATCAAATCAATCAAATCAATCAAATCAATCAAATCAATCAAATCAATCAAATCAATCAAATCAATCAAATCAATCAAATCAATCAAATCAATCAAATCAATCAAATCAATCAAATCAATCAAATCAATCAAATCAATCAAATCAATCAAATCAATCAAATCAATCAAATCAATCAAATCAATCAAATCAATCAAATCAATCAAATCAATCAAATCAATCAAATCAATCAAATCAATCAAATCAATCAAATCAATCAAATCAATCAAATCAATCAAATCAATCAAATCAATCAAATCAATCAAATCAATCAAATCAATCAAATCAATCAAATCAATCAAATCAATCAAATCAATCAAATCAATCAAATCAATCAAATCAATCAAATCAATCAAATCAATCAAATCAATCAAATCAATCAAATCAATCAAATCAATCAAATCAATCAAATCAATCAAATCAATCAAATCAATCAAATCAATCAAATCAATCAAATCAATCAAATCAATCAAATCAATCAAATCAATCAAATCAATCAAATCAATCAAATCAATCAAATCAATCAAATCAATCAAATCAATCAAATCAATCAAATCAATCAAATCAATCAAATCAATCAAATCAATCAAATCAATCAAATCAATCAAATCAATCAAATCAATCAAATCAATCAAATCAATCAAATCAATCAAATCAATCAAATCAATCAAATCAATCAAATCAATCAAATCAATCAAATCAATCAAATCAATCAAATCAATCAAATCAATCAAATCAATCAAATCAATCAAATCAATCAAATCAATCAAATCAATCAAATCAATCAAATCAATCAAATCAATCAAATCAATCAAATCAATCAAATCAATCAAATCAATCAAATCAATCAAATCAATCAAATCAATCAAATCAATCAAATCAATCAAATCAATCAAATCAATCAAATCAATCAAATCAATCAAATCAATCAAATCAATCAAATCAATCAATTCAATCAAATCAATCAAATCAATCGAATCAATCAAATCAATTAAATCAATCAATTTTCGATGTCTGCTGACCATATTCTTTCAAATGACACCCATATTGATGGTGGTTCTCACTATTTTGTGGTAACCGGAAGTCGCCATCTTGGATTTCAAAATGGCGCTATTAGTCAATTTTCGGTGTCTGCTGACCATATCCTTTCAAATGACACCCATATTGATGGTGGTTCTCACTATTTTGTGGTAACCGGAAGTCGCCATCTTGGATTTCAAAATGGCGCTAATGGTCAATTTTCGGTGTCTGCTGACCATATCCTTTCAAATGACACCGATATTGATGGTGGTTCTCACTATTTTTTGGTAACCGGAAGTCGCCATCTTGGATTTCTAAATGGCGGTAATGGTCGATATTCGGTTCTGCTGACCATATCTTTTAAAATGACACCCATATTGATGGTGGTTCTCACTATTTTGTAGTAACCGGAAGTCGCCATCTTGGATTTCAAAATGGCGCTAATGGTCAATTTTCGGTGTCTGCTGACCATATCCTTTCAAATGACACCCATATTGATGGTGGTTCTCACTATTTTGTGGTAACCGGAAGTCGCCATCTTGGATTCCAAATGGCGCCAATGGTCAATTTTCAGTGTCTGCTGACCATATCCTTTCAAATGACACCCATATTGATGGTGGTTCTCACTATTTTGTGGTAACCGGAAGTCGCCATCTTGGATTTTAAAATGGAGGTAATGGTCAATTTTCGGTGTCTGCTGACCTATACGGATCCAAAATCTTGCGATTTCTGTTCACAAGTCCGAATAAGAAATATTCTGAACACCTGTTATGAACCTATGTATTATTTTCGTATCGCAAAAATGGGTTAATATTCTATACCATTCTTGCTCTGAAATTTTTTTCGAACAATTTTTGCGCTAAATGATATTTGACCCGCTTTGCCTGAAGTTTTGATAAATATACCATTTCGGATCTAAGGGAATATTTTAACCCACTTTTGCTCTGAACAAAATTTTAATCCACTCTTGCTCTCAGTCTCATATAAAAATAGCGAAGGCTAATAAAACTTCCTTTTACTTTCGATTTTTGGGCAGTTCCCCATACCAAACATACCCATATTGCAAAGTTCCTGATGATAAATCATCATGAAAATGACGTAATATTGAGTTAAGGTAAGTCATTTATTTTCTTCCAAAACGACGAGGAACATTTTTGTTGTACATGGAAGATGTCTCAGAACAATTTTTCAATTACCGAAAAAATACCTGACATTATATCTAAAATGAATATGCACTGAATTTCTAATAAAAATGCTGGCAGCACTAGCATAGCCGATAAACATCAACCCGAATACACAACCGCAACACAGCCGAAGTTTGGTTTCGGTATTCTCGTGTTTCGTTCCATACTCGTGCACCGGTGAACGAAAATCAAAACCAAACCACGGTGCTGTGTAAACGAAACTCGGTTTGGTTTTCGTGTCTCGTTGAAACACAACCAGCGGTAAGACCGCACACGATGTAAAGGAAACACAAAATCGTGTGAAAATTTGGTTTACCGCACCGGTACTAAACCGGTTTTTCCCACCTCTGTAATATGTATGACACAAATACAGTGAGATCAACTATCTGTCCAATGCATAAACTATGATTGTAATTCTCGCTTATTTACGTGTAGAATGCGGAGCACTCAAACGAAACGTCTATTGAATTGTCCAATGCCTTTACTAATTCTGGAATTGAAGCTTCAATTGAAGCGTTCTCAGCACAAGGCAAATTTGGGCAATTGCAACCATCGTTACAAGTTAACCCTCCGGAAGTCGCGCAAATGGCTCACTGAACCCGCAGCTGCTCTAAGACGATTTCGCTAGATTTTCAGAGCAGCGTGCACTCAGTGCACTAGCCGGAAGGTTAAACCCATCCTTTTACTGGGATGCAAGTATAGTTCTATATTTTAGAGGTCTTTAGGCGCCATTTTTCCGGATCTAATTTGTGGATATTTTTGGAATTTGATCCGTTATTTTTCATTAAGGTGCATTCCAATACAATGAATCCGCATTTTCAATAATATCAATCCAAAACAGGTGTTCTCAGTTTTCAAACGATTCGTTTGAATATATATATATGCATATGTTTCATTCAAAATTCTATAAAGGTACGAAAAGTTTAAAAAAATTCTTTTGGGATGTCCCTTTTCAACATTTTGGCTTCAAACAACCATATAATCCAATTTTAAATACTTTTCGGAATCGAATTCCTTGAATCACGCCGATGTGTTTTCATATCCCGATATTCAAAATCGGTTTAGTTTTGGCCCTTAAAATATCCGTAAAGCAATGCTCTGTAAGTAACGATCTCATTTTTAGTTGGTGGAAATTGGTAAGCGAGTAATAAAACTACAAAATGTTTAATATCTCCGTCGTTCGTGAACGGATTTTGACAATCTATAGCTTGGTCGAAAGGCTTTTTAATTATGTGCACATAATACTGCTGCATTGATTTGTTCGAAAATTATTTGCTTTAAACCCTTTGTGTTTTGACAAAATCATCCATATCTCAGAAAATAAACAACATATTGAAAAACAAAAATAATAATGGCAACGTTGGGTCTTTCATTTGAAACTAATTTTGTTAAGATCGGTTCAGCGGTTGTTGGGATAATTACATGACATTAGTGCACATACATACATATCCACACACACACGTACAGACATTGTCCCAATTCGTCGAGCTAAGACGATTGGTATATGAGACTCGGCCCTCCGGGCCTCGGAAAAAAAACAAAGTTTGAGCGAATTCTATACATTTCACCGACTTAATAACCTTTGTCCAAACCATAGTGCCAGCTGAACAGAAAGCGGCAACTATTCAACTAATTTTGACAAGACTCAGTGGAACAGCAAGGGACCTATTTACTGCTACCCTAACGGAATATACTGAAATAATTCAAAAAATACAAGCCAACTGCGGAGATAAAAGTAACTCCGATACAGCCTTAGCGAATCTAAAGAGTCTGAAACCGAACAACGGGGAGGACCTGCAGAATTTCGCAAAGAACATCGAAATACTTACTAATAAACTGATTTTTGCCTGCGAAAATTGCGATCAAATGCGTGGGGTACATTTATATCCCAGTGCAACGTTCTAGGGTGGAAAACGCAAGTGCAACGTTCTAGGGTTAAAATTGTATGAGTTGTAATTTTCTAATAGCTAGTTCCTTTTTATGTATTTTTTCTAATATTTTTCCAATGGCAAAAACTTTAATTGAAGTTGGTAGCGGTCAAAAATTGTCCTATGCAAGATTTGGTATCTGGGCTAGCTTTGACTCTTGTTACAATATGAAGGGAGGCTTTGAGAAACACAAAAAATCGAAATACCCTACACTAACAATGGACGTATGCGAAAAAAAAGTTATGTAGAAGGAGTCTTTAAAACGAACTGCAGGAAAATTCATTGCGAATTTACACAGAAACCAACAGAGATAGAAATACGATGTTGAAGAACGAATGATAAGATTATCATCCTTATTTGGACCCCTCCTTATTTTCGACGCTTTTCAAACATTTGTCTCCCTTACTGCTGATTCCTCCAAATTCGTTTGTTTTGATGATGATAATTTCATTCTTTGGGTTGTTTTTAAGTCTTAAGACTTTTTAAGTTCAACTTTAAGTTCTTCAAATTAATCAAAATTCACAGTTGAGAAAATGTCATCGTAAACGATTCATAATTTCGCGATTGCCAAGAGGAATCGGGAGAAATGATGCATTTTTAAATCGGATTTGACAGTACAATTCAATTGTTTTTCAATGGTTGGATTGTGCATTTTATATATTTGAAAAGGTTCGCTTATAAATTTTTCAAAGTGTTCAAAATATGTCGTAAAAATAATGATGCCAAATTATATTGGACACAGCTTATAGATTTTATTTCTTAGTAACAGATTGTTTTATCATATTAGAATAAACAAATTGTAAAAAATCAAGTAGCGATAGATCGAATACAGATTATATTCGGATTTCTTTTCAAATCATTGTCAAGTCCATGGAAATTTGAGCAATTAAATGTTTATTATGTTTCCCTATTATAAGGTAATAATTTGCGTCGTTCTTAAAGGGTAAAAGTCAAAGTTTTAATTCACTGTTGGTTATTTTCTGTGGAAGGTTCTTTGACATAAAAATCAAATATTAAAAATTTCTAATCCACATATTAGTGCAATTGTGTTTTTCTCATGCACCTTTTACAGGATATCTCTATAAATAAAAATGAAATGGTTTCCGTGTGTCATCGCATAACCTAAGAACGATATGACGGATTTCTTCGATAGGTTATTTTCTGTGGGTGGTTCTTTGATATAAAAAAACAAATATTGAAATTTTTCTATTCCACATAATAGTACAATTGTGTTTTTCTCATATATGCATCTTTTGCTGGATGCCTCTATATTTAAAAATGAAATGATTCCGTGTGTCATCGCATAACTCAAGAACGACATGACAGATTTCTTCGATTTTTGTGATATTTTGTAGGTTATTTTCTGTGAAAGGTTCTTTGACACAAAAATCAAATATTGAAACTTTTCTAATCCTTCTATTAGTGCAATAAAACGGATTAAAATTCGAACTCAAGTCGAGTCTTTGATAATGAAAATAAGTCATTAAAAAGCTTCGGCATAAGTTTGGAGTATTGTCGATTCTCCTACAGCCCTGTTCACACTTTCGTAAAGCATCAGTATTGTTACTGTACATAGAGAGGCATAAACAAAAACGATGTTTATCATAAAGTATATTATAGAACTTTTCGTATCATGTTTTACAGTTGGAATCATTATCATATCACAACCTAACTGGACTTTAGTAAATAATTACTCCAGTAAATAATTATAGGCAGGACAACGTCTGCCGGGATATATATATATATATATATATATATATATATATATATATATATATATATATATATATATATATATATATATATATATATATATATATATATATATATATATATATATATATATATATATATATATATATATATATATATATATATATATATATATATATATATATATATATATATATATATATATAGATATAGATGGATGAGATAGACCAAAGAACGCTAAGCGCTAGAACGGGACTGAGCCATTCTCCGCTTTATCGGAGTTATAGGGTGGTTGTGAAAATTGAAGTCACCTATAATTCTTCTCTCGCTATAACATACGCTGGCCGCCTTGAAATCTCTACGAATTTCAATATATACCTTTCCTACTCTACCTACTGTTTAAATCTACATGTCAAATTGTGTTTGCTGTAAAAATTTCAATATAAACTAATCCAACTTCTTCGGCTTGTATACCATCAAAATTCGGTGCTACTGGCTCGACAGACGATCAATTGACCTTGACCCAATTCTGCATTACGTTGATCATTCTTCTGCTATTGGGTCGATCGAAAGTGCATTTGAGATGCAACGTATTTGTTGTTCTGCTTATATTGTGACGGTGCTATAAATGAATATAGTTTGCCGAAAACATCTCGCTGCTGCTGTTGTTCCTGGGCATTCGGTGCCCTTTGCTGCTACGGTGGATTGCATTTATGCGCTGCTGGTAAATGGTGATTTTGCTGGTTTTTCTGCTGTTTGTTTATTGGCTGGATTGCTGACTGAACTGGAAATTTTGCAGGACATTCTTCCTTTTCGCTGTGGACTCGATCACGATTGGTTGCCAGTTGATTCGTGACTACTTGGTTGGTTCCAACGGACATTCCGCCGGACTGGGTGCGTCTCTCAGGACTTCGGTGTAAGTACCAACGAATATTCATTGGTTTGCTGCTACTGTGATCGGATAGTTTTAGTGATGGTGACATCATCGATGATGGTATGCTAATAGATGTTGCTCGGGTGCAGTGAGTTTCGACATTACGCTGGTGATTTTCGGTATGCTACGAATGTGCTGTGACTCCGTTGGATCTCTACGCTGCTTTAATCGTAAAGTCGAGCTGGTCATGCTCTCCAACGACTCCGGCGTGGACATCAAGAGGATGAATTGACCACTTCTTCCTCCGCTGCAGGCTAGACGTAGTTGTACCTCGAATAAACCAAGCGTGATGTGTGGTTTTAGAACGGATTCTTCACAGAGAACAGTACAAACTCGAACATAATGCAAGCATGCAACCTTAAAAAAACATGGACCATCACCGAAACAAAACAGATTACCTCCGAATGTGGGGAATCAAACAAGGATACTCATTTAGCTTGAGTGCGGGTCGTCTAGCATTCCGGAAGATTACCGAAACCTGACGTTGCGACTGAGAAAGAAAATTCTGTTAAGCTTTTTGAAAATAAAAAACGCTTTTAATCCACCTAACAGTGTGATGAGACATTTCTTATAAGTGTTATCACTCTCTTCGCATATTATATCGTTTGAGAACATTTAGAACTTGATGCTTCGCGATATTTTTGATAACAGATAGTGGCAGGACTCGCTCAAATCAGCATAGGACAACATCAGTGCTAGAAATCTCAAACCAAATCAATGGGAAAGCGAAAAAATGGCCCATAAAATAGACATACAAACGAATTATTGATAATGCTCTGTCAATAAAATATCTAAATTCCTCAATCAATGCATTGTGGTGGGAAAACTGAATTTTCCTATATTGTACTGAGCCAAAAAAAATCGAATTTTTTTTTTTTGGAATCGATTTGAAGTTTATACTTTACTCAAATTTCCAACGCGACTGAGAACTAAGAAATGAATGCTTTTTCTTGAAAAAAAGTGATACTAGCAGTGACACCGTTCAAAGAAAATCAACAGTGAATATTTCCAGACTTGGTTTTATTTCCTATTTAAGAACTATTGTGTTTTTACATCCTAGATTGCATGATTCAGTGATCGAAACCCAAAACTTCATGAAGTATTCGAAATTATTAAATTAAAATTTGTGTTTGCTATTGAAATTGACAAAATGATAGTATATATAGTATATAGTCCCTTTGGCGATTGTTTACTTTTTCGGTCCCACCTATCAGCATTGAAGTATCGCCCTTACGTTTTTTCACAAAACCATTTTACAATTGGTGGGGGTTTGGTGAAAATCGATCTTACTGTCCAAACGGCATAATTCCGAAACCGTATTTTTTGAAGTTTTAAAATTGTGCAGAATTAATTTTTCAGAAAATAGTAACAGAGTTCGTGTCTTTAACGAATTTGTTGAGACTTTATTGTAGTCATGAATATTAACCTGAGAAAATTCACCATAAATACTTCTTGGACGATATACCGTCAAAATTATTTTATCAAATGATGCGCTGTTTAACGTTTGTAAAACTCATCGAAGATACTAAACCTCCGAAATTGGCGGTTTCAAAATGATGTTATCTTGACCTTAAATTACTGTTTTTGAACATTTGACGTATACATATAATTGGTCATACAACAAAAATCAAATGCTCATCAAAAACGATCAGAACCTGCTAGAGTCGAATGGAAATCGTCATTTTTCATAAATTTCTCTCCACATTCGGAAAGTGTTATCCTCGTTATTAATCATATTACGTTTTCGTCTCAACTCGACGCATTCCCAAAATAAAAACCTGTTTTAATCCACCTAGTGGTGCAATTGTGCTTTTCTTATTTGTCCAGACTACGATTCAATGGCTGGTTATGTTCAATACAATGGTGGAAATGAATATTACATGTTCAGTACGATTTGCACATACGTACAATGGATCGACAGCCACGATCTTGAGATACTATGTGATACTGAAACATCGCTTGAAACCAGCGGCGGATCATGGAGAAAGATCCGGGAGGTCCGGGTCCTGCCGAAAATTTTCAACTTGTTAAGAAATTTTAAACTAGTTTTAATTTTAAAGTAGCAACCCCTCACTGCATACTACGGCTCCGGGCCGTATGATTGACGATTTTTAGAGTGATTGCATAACCTTTCTATATGAAAAAGACAAAAATGTACCAAAGTCCAAAAAAGTCAATTTTCGTCAAACATTATTTTTTTCGAGTTTACATCAAATCTCAATGTTTCATGCATTTTAAAGTCATTTGGTATCAAAAATACAAATTTGATTTTGAAAATTTTTCATTTGAGTTTATATGGGAATTTGCTGTGTGATTGCACTCTTCAACTCGTAACTCCGGAACCGGAAGTCCAATCAATAAAAAATTCAATAGCAGCCGATGGGAAGGTTGTACCTTTCATTTGAGACTAACTTTGTGCAAATCGATCTAGCCATCTCTGATTAACAGAGGTCACATTTTTTCCACATACACACATACACACACAGACATTTTCCGATCTCGACGAACTGAGTCGATTGGCATATGACACTCGGCCCTCCCGGTCGGGATTAGAATTTTAGAGTGAATGAGAAAAGCAAATGTTGAAATTTAGGCATTTTTTGGCGAGCAGTTCTATGTTTCATAGACATTAAATCAATTTTAACTTCGCCTTCTATTAAATAAAGACCCTTATTACAGTACATCTCTACAAAAGCGAGCTGAATTTGTAAAGAAATCTGAGGATTATGATTGATTTCAGAACTCTGGAATTTTCTATTGGAATGTTTTCAGACAGGAATTTTATATTGATGCTATTAGACAACTGTGAAATCAAGACCAATAGATCAGCTACATATCAGGACCCCATTCCGACAATTTATCAAAAGTCCTCATGATGTTTACAACAACAGATTATCAATCTACGGATCAGATAATTGTTATTGTAATATTGAATTAAATCAGTGAAAATCAATAAATTTTCAACTTCAAGCCAATTTTTTTTGTTGGGTTGTGTTGGGAGGGGGGAGGGGGGGGGGTTGTATGGTGTTAAACCCCAAAACTTGCTCTTGGCTACGCCGTTGCTTGGAGTTATTTATTTCGCCTTCCATTTTCCGATATGTTTCAGATCGATCCGATGGTTATAAGTTAAAGAAATTGCAGTCAGAAGGTTCGCAAAAATGAACATTTTTGCACTGATAAGTTATTAAGTTCCTTCCAGACACCTTGGAAGTGTTCGGTGATTATTTCTAGCGGTTGTAGATAGAAAAATGAAATACAAAATTCGTTTTATCGAAATAATGTTTGGCATATTTCAATGGATTATTACTATATTGAAAAATAGTTAGGTGACAAAGAGTAATCCACAAACAACAAGCCATAACTTTTAAAGTATTCAAAATAGATATTTGAAGTCTTCAGTAAAGTTATTCGCAAAAGTAAGAGCTACAAATTTGCTGAAGGCATCATTTTGATATAATCACTTCCAAGAAAATTTGTGAAAATATCTCACTCATAGGAGGATTAATCAGCAAATGCATAATACCAAAAGAAAGGGCATATTACCTCCATTAAATTCTCCGAAGATACTATTGACCTAAAATAAGCCTTTTTGGCGTTAATAAGAGATTACATATTTTTGGTCATATTTCTGGCAATGGGAAATGATAAAAATCTTTCGTCCGCATTTAATGTTAAATATCTCTTATTTTAATAGTCCGATTTCAACAAGCTATAGCTTGTTCGAAAGGTATTCGTTAAAGCTGTCTAAAAACATATAAATTATTGTCAACTTCGGCAAATGATTCAAAAAAACTGCAAAAAACGCCATTTTTACGCATTCAATCATTCATATCTTGAGAACTAAACATCAGGATCAAAAACAAATTAATAGCGTTCTTACTGTTTTTTAGTTCTTTCATTTAAAATTGGTTTGGATAAGATCAGTTCAGCCATTGCTGAGAAACACGAATGAGAATTTGTCCGTTACATACACACACAGACATTGTCCCAAATCGTCGAGCTGAGTCGATTGGTATATAAGACTCGGCCCTCCGGGCCTCGGAAAAAATCTAGAAAGTTTGAGCGAATTCTATACATTTCTTTTATAAGAAATGTAAAAAGGATGATTTGATCCATAGATCATGCAAAATTGAACCATAAAAAGGTCGCAAAAGAGCACTAAAATAGTAATAAGAGCAATTAAAATCAACCAATGCCCCATAAAAATATTGGAAATGTTCCATAAAATGATACATTTTGCGCCATAAATTAACTGACATTGATCCATAGAATATTAACAATGTACATTAAAACACGTCGGTATTACAAAATGGAGCAATAAAATGTTAGAAAAAGTTCCATAAATTTGATTAAACTGTTTGCTAAATAATTTTTCTTGGTCCATAGAAGATGTAAAAATGAACATTAGAAATGATTCATATATCGAACGTTAATTATGGTTCATGGATATTTACAAAACGATCCATAAGAAAAGAAAATGTTAAAATCCATTAATATGTGCTTACGCACTAGAAAAATTAAATTTAATGTATTCATGCGAAATTTTTGCTATTCGAACTAATTGTCAAACTACAACAAACAATGCATACATTATAGTTAAACTTCAGCTTCCGTATCCCACTAGTCAGGTAACTGACCTTAGCTAACCTGAAATCATTATGGCAACACTTTAAACGGCAGGGTATCTATGATATTAGCGCGCTGAGAGTTATTAGACCACTGACACAGGCTGGCATGATTCGCAAATACCAACTATCTGAAGCGAAAACGGACACTTTATACACGAACACTGACTAATGTGGCTACGCCGCATCGCTTTCTAGTGCACTGTCCGACTTCGCTGCCGCTCAGTCGGCTTTTAACTAGCTATAGCCCCTATGTTTAAGTAAACCGGGCAAACGAGAGGACCACAGGTTCGCTTGCAATTCCAGCTACGGGTTAATCAATGCCTCGTCCAACGGATCCTCAGCGGCTTTGCGCCGCTTCGGATCCTTGGCCTCGGATATGCGGCCAAGCCGCATCACACTAGCTCCCAGTATAAGCTCACGCATATGTTTTAATGTATCAGCTGTACTCGATGGTTCCTCTTAAAAAAATCATCGAGCTAACAAATTTCCGTAATAATCAAAATACTTGATTCATTTTGTAGACAGTTAAAAAAATGAATAAGGCGACACTGTTCAAATTGTTGAAAGATTGCAGCATAAAGCATTGTTGAAAGTAGCAGCATAAAGCTATCAATATTTCAAAATGGCCTTGAAATCTCTGAATATATACATATCCCAGCTAGTATTATTGTTTGCTCTTACAATTTAAATATGTGTCTTAGATAATGCCTGAAATAGCTAAAAAATGTAATGTAAAAATATTGAATTTCCTCCTTAAAATTGAATAAAATTTAGAAAAGAAAATGTATTTTAGAAATCATGAAATATTCTAGAATTCGTCACACCGAAGAATCCTCAACAATTTCTGGAAGTTTCTGATTATCGGTTAATATATTCGCAGTTAATAGATTGAACTACTGCAAAAGATTTATATTCCTGGGAATTTCTTAGGTCTGAGATAATTGTACTGGTTTTCTTAATCTTCCCCTTATTAAAATGCCAATAACGAAACCTCAAAAGTAACTTTACTTGAAATCTCAAAATGCAAACCTTAAAACTTTAGTATTTGTTTCTTTGAATATTTTTAGAATCATAAATAACATTTGTCGTATTCTCCGTTAAATATGTATGTGAAATATCCGCTCAATGTTATCAATCGCATCGACATTATTTCTGGAAATCGTGTAAAACATGTTAACGTGCAAGAGAAGCGCCGAAGCGCATTATTTAGAATCTAAAAATAGCCCCACTTTCCTAATCTGAAAAGATATTATAAAGCTATTCAGTCTATCGTAATATAGGCAGCTGTAGTAGTGAGTAAAACTGTATGAAAACAAAGCGTATGGTACAAGGAAAACAAACTGTCCTTAGGCTTTGGCAAAGTTCAATGTGTGCATCAGGCAACGTCTTCTGCATCTATAATCGTTTTGATCTTGACGGATGCGTGGAATGTTATGCTAACATTAAACATCAGTCGAAAACAACGTCGTTGGTTCATGCAGAAAACTTCCTTATCAAACTCAAGGATACCCAGGTTCAAAGCGCTATATGAACAAATAACAATCAACGTGTCATATTCACAATAACAATCAGCCAGCATATGTATGCAATCATTTGACAAAACTATAAAAAGCTTTTGCTGCATGAAGCTTTTTGCTACCAAACGAAAAGCGCCATAATGTATGCTATATTTTTCTATTCTTGTTCTATTTTTAGACCTGCACGCTAAATTTATTGGTACTATACAATAGGTAATACAGGCTATGTTGGGCGCGACAGAACCTAACAAAATGTGTTATAATGTTGATAGAAGCCTATCTCAGGTTGTCACATTTTTGATATATACTAGAAGAATTTCTGTTATATTTTCTGTTATTTTACCAACTAACGACACCAAAGTTATAACACAGCTTGTTATGATAACAAAGTAACACAGTCTGTAATAATTTTGTTATTTCTTTCTGATCGGGGGGGGGGGGGTTGTATGGTGTTAAACCCCAAAACTTTCTTTTGGCTACGCCGTTGCTTGGAGTTATTTATTTCGCCTTCCATTTTCCGATATGTTTCAGATCGATCCGATGGTTATAAGTTAAAGAAATTGCAGTCAGAAGGTTCGCACAAATGAACATTTTTGCACTGATAAGTTATTAAGTTCCTTCCAGACAACTTGGAAGTGTTCGGTGATTATTTCTAGCGGTTGTAGATAGAAAAATGAAATGCAAAATTCGTTTTATCGAAATAATGTTTGGCTTATTTCAATGGATTATTACTATATTGAACAATAAATAGGCGACAAAGAGTAATCCACAAACAACAAGCCAAAACTTTTAAAGTATTCAAAATAGATATTTGAAGTCTTCAGTAAAGTTATTCGCAAAAGTAAGAGCTACAAATTTGCTGAAGGCATCATTTTGATATAATCACTTCCAAGAAAATTTGTGAAAATATCTCACTCATAGGGGGATTAATCAGCAAAAACACAATACCAAAAGAAAGGGCATATTGCCTCCATTAAATTCTCCGAAGATACTATTGACCTAAAATAAGCCGTCTTGGCGTTAATAATAGATTACATGTTTTTGGTCATATTTCTGGCAATGGGAAATGATAAAAATCTTTCGTCCGCATTTAATGTTAAATATCTCTTTTGATAATAGTCCGATTTCAACAAGCTATAGCTTGTTCGAAAGGTATTCGTTAAAGCCGTCTAAAAACATATAAATTATTGTCAATTTCGACAAATAATTCAAAAAAACTCCAAAAAACGCCATTTTTACGCTTTCAAACATTCATATCTTGGAAACTAAACATCAGGATTAAAAACAAATTAATAGCGTTCTTACTGTTTTTTAGTTCTTTCATTTAAAATTGGTTTGGATAAGATCGGTTCAGCCATTGCTACGCTGCTTTAATCGTAAAGTCGAGCTGGTCATGCTCTCCAACAACTCCGGCGTGGACATCAAGAGGATGAATTGACCACTTCTTCCTCCGCTGCAGGCTAGACGTAGTTGTACCTCGAATAAACCAAGCGTGATGTGTGGTTTTAGAACGGATTCTTCACAGAGAACAGTACAAACTCGAACATAATGCAAGCATGCAACCTTAAAAAAACATGGACCATCACCGAAACAAAACAGATTACCTCCGAATGTGGGGAATCAAACAAGGATACTCATTTAGCTTGAGTGCGGGTCGTCTAGCATTCCGGAAGATTACCGAAACCTGACGTTGCGACTGAGAAAGAAAATTCTAAAATAAAAAACGCTTTTAATCCACCTAACAGAGTGATGAGACATTTCTTATAAGTCTTATCACTCTCTTCGCATATTATATCGTTTGAGAACATTTAGAACTTGACGCTTCGCGATATTTTTGATAACAGATAGTGGCAGGACTCGCTCAAGTCAGCATAGGACAACATCAGTGCTAGAAATCTCAAACCAAATCAATGGGAAAGCGAAGAAATGGCCCATAAAATAGACATACAAACGAATTATTGATAATGCTCTGTTAATAAAATATCTAAATTCCTCAATCAATGCATTGTGGTGGGAAAACTGAATTTTCCTAAAGGGGTTATGTATATTGTACTGAGCCAAAAAAATCGAATTTTTTTTTGGAATCGATTTGAAGTTTATACTTTACTCAAATTTCCAACGCGACTGAGAACTAAGAAATGAATGCTTTTTCTTGAAAAAAAAAAAAAGTGATACTGGCAGTGACACCGTTCAAAGAAAATCAACAGTGAATATTTCCAGACTTGGTTTTATTTCCTATTTAAGAACTATTGTGTTTTTACATCCTAGATTGCATGATTCAGTGATCGAAACCCAAAACTTCATGAAGTATTCGAAATTATTAAATTAAAATTTGTGTTTGCTATTGAAATTGACAAAATGATAGTATATACAGTATATAGTCCCTTTGGCGATTGTTTACTTTTTCGGTTTGGTGAAAATCGATCTTACTGTCCAAACGGCATAATTCCGAAACCGTATTTTTTGAAGTTTTAAAATTGTGCAGAATTAATTTTTCAGAAAATAGCAACAGAGTTCGTGTCTTTAACGAATTTGTTGAGACTTTATTGCAGTCATGAATATTAACCTGAGAAAATTCACCATAAATACTTCTTGGACGATATACCGTCAAAATTATTTTATCAAATGATGCGCTGTTTAACGTTTGTAAAACTCATCGAAGATACTAATCCTCCGAAATTGGCGGTTTCAAAATGATGTTATCTTTACCTTAAATTACTGTTTTTGAACATTTGACCTATACATATAATTGGTCATACAACAAAAATCAAATGCTCATCAAAAACGATCAGGACCTGCTAGAGTCGAATGGAAATCAACTTGTTAAGAAATTTTAAACTAGTTTTAATTTTAAAGTAGCAACCCCTCACTGCATACTACGGCACCGGGCCGGTATGATTGACGATTTTTAGAGTGATTGCATGACCTTTCTATATGAAAAAGGCAAAAATGTACCAAAGTCCAAAAAAGTCAATTTTCGTCAAACATTATTTTTTGACGTAGGACTTACGTCTTTCTTTACTATACTGGGTGTCATTTCAAAATTTTCAAAACGGATGCGTTACGTACACTTTGAACCTTAATAACTTTTCTCCTACTAAAAAAATTACTAATATTGTTTCATAAATCGAAAGGAAAACGTTCAACGCTTGCTATTGATACCTTGTTTGCTATGTAAAACTTGTTTAAAAAGTTCAAAAACTACTTTTAATGCGAATCAACATTAATGCTAGAACCTATAAATATGGGTGTCACAGTTTTTCTTGAAGCCAGACGTGTCTAAGCCACAAAGCAGAACACACGTACGTGTGCTGCTCAACGAGAAGCTGCATTTGGACTACCAACCAAATCATAGCTACTGCCTTATCGCTGCCAACCAAGAACTGTCGTCGCCCTGCGTGAAATTCATCGCTCTCAGAAGTGGACAGAGTTACTAATTCGCAAGCTGCTCTTCCAGTGCCTGGTCCGTGAGATTGCACAGCATTTCAAAATCGATCTACTCTTCCGGAGCTCAGCCGTAATGGCCCTCTAAGAAGCCAGCGAGGCCTGCCTGGTTAGTTTGTTGGAAGATACCAATCTGTGCGCTACCCATACCAAGCAAATAATCATCATGCCGAGCGGGAAACGGCGAAATAATATTCACAAAAAACGGTTCTTATTAGGACCACAAAATCGTTCTCAGAAGAATTACAATTGAAATTTCCATTTCGTGCTTTGGAAAATAACTTCCCTCTTATCGGGTTAGTTATTTTCTATAATAATATCCGAAAAATGTACGATAAAACTAATAAACTGACCAATTGGACGGAAGCAAGACAATACCTACAAAAATTTGAGTCAGAAAAGTGACATTGACGGAAAAATGCTTCGATCGTGTCTAAGTGTTTGGCAGCTGAAGTTGCCGATTTGTTTTCCAACGTCAATTATTTGCGCTGTGCTGTACGGAACAAATAGATTTTTGCGCGATTCGTTGGGAAATAATCAAAACAATTGTGTAGTAGATTCCGTAGATTTTACCGTAAATTTTGATAGATTTTGTAAGAGCATTAATTAGCCTGCTTTGATTGGTGGTTTTTGCAAATCTTTCAAGAACATTAGTGAATGTGGCAACTCTGCTACTAAGCGAAAGCCACACCAAAATGAATGATGAAAATATTTCCATTTGTCGCACAAAAGGATGGACTTCCATCTGCACTAAGAAGTTTATAAAAGAGATCGCATTGCGGTATACAATGCTCATTCGATGTGAGCTGCGAAAGGGGAATGTTCGTGTATGTACGCAGCAGAAGCGAATTCGGGCAAGGTTCGAGTTGTTAGAAAGGATTCTCGTCTGGTATCACCAAAAATAGTTATCTGAAAACCGTTCTTTTTAGGATGAAAAGATAATGGAGAAAGAATTGAATTAGAAAGTTCCATTTAATAACTTGGATTGCGTTTGCGCCTGTCAACTCTTCTGTACATGTACCAGTGATTCATATAAGCAAATGTTTATCAAATTAATCTACAAATCCGAAGGTTTTTGCAAGTCCTAGAAAATCAGTGAATGTGGCAATCTCATTCGACATGAAATTTCCAGTAAACATTCATTCAAAAAGTGCATTGGCTCAAATTATCCATGAATGTCATATGATATGCCCAAGTTTAGTCCTACGTCAACACCACGGTTATGTCCCGGACATTACCCAGTCAGTTTTTCGAGTTTATATCAAATCTCAATGTTTCATGCATTTAAAGTCATTTGGTATCAAAAATACAAATTTGATTTTGAAAATTTTTCATTTGAGTTTATATGGGAATTTGCTGTGTGATTGCACTCTTCAACTCGTAACTCCGGAACCGGAAGTCCAATCAATAAAAAAAATTCAATAGCAGCCGATGGGAAGGTTGTACCTTTCATTTGAGACTAACTTTGTGCAAATCGATCTAGCCATCTCTGATTAACAGAGGTCACATTTTTTCCACATACACACATACACACACATACATACACACACAGACATTTTCCGATCTCGATGAACTGAGTCGATTGGCATATGACACTCGGCCCTCCCGGTCGGGATTAGATTGACGAATTTTAGAGTGAATGAGAAAGGCAAAAACATTTTAGCAAATGTTGAAATTTAGGCATTTTTTGGCGAGCAGTTCTATGTTTCATAGACATTAAATCAATTTTAACTTCGCCTTCTATTAAATAAAGACCCTTATTACAGTACATCTCTACAAAATCGAGCTGAATTTGTAAAGAAATCTGAGGATTATGATTGATTTCAGAACTCTGGAATTTTCTATTGGAATGTTTTCAGACAGGAATTTTATATTGATGCTATTAGACAACTGTGAAATCAAGACCAATAGATCAGCTACATATCAGGACCCCATTCCGACAATTTATCAAAAGTCCTCATGATGTTTACAACAACAGATTATCAATCTACGGATCAGATAATTGTTATTGTAATATTGAATTAAATCAGTCAAAATCAATAAATTTTCAGCTTCAATCCATTTTTTTTGTTGGGTATTGTTGGGAGGGGGGGGGGGTTGTATGGTGTTAAACCCCAAAACTTTCTCTTGGCTACGCCGTTGCTTGGAGTTATTTATTTCGCCTTCCATTTTCCGATATGTTTCAGATCGATCCGATGGTTATAAGTTAAAAAAATTGCAGTCAGAAGGTTCGCACAAATGAACATTTTTGCACTGATAAGTTATTAAGTTCCTTCCAGACAACTTGGAAGTGTTCGGTGATTATTTCTAGCGGTTGTAGATAGAAAAATGAAATACAAAATTCGTTTTATCGAAATAATGTTTGGCTTATTTCAATGGATTATTACTATATTGAAAAATAATTAGGTGACAAAGAGTAATCCACAAACAACAAGCCATAACTTTTAAAGTATTCAAAATAGATATTTGAAGTCTTCAGTAAAGTTATTCGCAAAAGTAAGAGCTACAAATTTGCTGAAGGCATCATTTTGATATAATCACTTCCAAGAAAATTTGTGAAAATATCTCACTCATAGGGATAAATCAGCAAATGCATAATACCAAAAGAAAGGGCATATTACCTCCATTAAATTCTCCGAAGATACTATTGACCTAAAATAAGCCGTTTTGGCGTTAATAATAGATTACATGTTTTTGGTCATATTTCTGGCAATGCGAAATGATAAAAATCTTTCGTCCGCATTTAATGTTAAATATCTCTTTTTATAATAGTCCGATTTCAACAAGCTATAGCTTGTTCGAAAGGTATTCGTTAAAGCTGTCTAAAAACATATAAATTATTGTCAACTTCGGCAAATGATTCAAAAAAACTGCAAAAAACGCCATTATTACGCATTCAATCATTCATATCTTGAAAACTAAACATCAGGATCAAAAACAAATTAATAGCGTTCTTACTGTTTTTTAGTTCTTTCATTTAAAATTGGTTTGGATAAGATCAGTTCAGCCATTGCTGAGAAACACGAATGAGAATTTGTCCGTTACATACACACACAGACATTGTCCCAAATCGTCGAGCTGAGTCGATTGGTATATAAGACTCGGCCCTCCGGGCCTCGGAAAAAATCTAGAAAGTTTGAGCGAATTCTATACATTTCTTTTATAAGAAATGTAAAAAGGATGATTTGATCCATAGATTATGCAAAATTGAACCATAAAAAGGTCGCAAAAGAGCACTAAAATAGTAATAAAAGAGCAATTAAAATCAACCAATGCCCCATAAAAATATTGAAAATGTTCCATAAAATGATACATTTTGCGCCATAAATTAACTGACATTGATCCATAGAATATTAACAATGTACATTAAAACACGTCGGTATTACAAAATGGAGCAATAAAATGTTAGAAAAAGTTCCATAAATTTGATGAAAATATTTGCTAAATAATTTTTCTTGGTCCATAGAAGATGTAAAAATGAACATTAGAAATGATTCATATATCGAACGTTAAATTATGGTTCATGGATATTTACAAAACGATCCATAAGAAAATAAAATGTTAAAATCCATTAATATGTGCTTACGCACTAGAAAAATTAAATTTAATGTATTCATGCGAAATTTTTGCTATTCGAACTAATTGTCAAACTACAACAAACAATGCATACATTATAGTTAAACTTCAGCTTCCGTATCCCACTAGTCAGGTAACTGACCTTAGCTAACCTGAAATCATTATGGCAACACTTTAAACGGCAGGGTATCTATGATATTAGCGCGCTGAGAGTTATTAGACCACTGACACAGGCTGGCATGATTCGCAAATACCAACTATCTGAAGCAAAAACGGACACTTTATACACGAACACTGACTAATGTGGCTACGCCGCATCGCTTTCTAGTGCACTGTCCGACTTCGCTGCCGCTCAGTCGGCTTTTAACTAGCTATAGCCCCTATGTTTAAGTAAACCGGGCAAACGAGAGGACCACAGGTTCGCTTGCAATTCCAGCTACGGGTTAATCAATGCCTCGTCGAACGGATCCTCAGCGGCTTTGCGCCGCTTCGGATCCTTGGCCTCGGATATGCGGCCAAGCCGCATCACACTAGCTCCCAGTATAAGCTCACGCATATGTTTTAATGTATCAACTGTACTCGATGGTTCCTCTTAAAAAAATCATCGAGCTAACAAATTTCCGTAATAATCAAAATACTTGATTCATTTTGTAGACAGTTAAAAAAATGAATAAGGCGACACTGTTCAAATTGTTGAAAGATTACTATTTGTGAGTAGCAGCATAAAGCTATCAATATTTCAAAATGGCCTTGAAATCTTTGAATATATAGGGTGATGAGCCTATTTTCACCATACTAAGCAAGGTGCCTCACTAATTCGGTAATTTCTTGCCTTACAATCAATGGAATGCGTAAAAATTGACATCAACAGCTTTGCTTCGTTGTTAAGAACCAATATAATAACACAAATGCGTTGAAAACAGTAAAATTCTCGTGGTTGAACACAATGAAAACTCGAATCGAGTGCCCCTATTGTTGCGCTACCATTTGACTCAATGCGTTGAACAAAGATGGCAGACACTGCTCTAACCAACGGCTTCAAATGGGTAGGGTGATAATAGAAACATGGCGCAAATAGACTCATCACCCTACATATCCCAGCTGGTATGATTGTTTGCTCTTACAATTTAAATATGTGTCTTAGATAATGCCTGAAATAGCTAAAAAATGTAATGTAAAAATATTGAATTTCCTCCTTAAAATTGAATAAAATTTAGAAAAGAAAATGTATTTTAGAAATCATGAAATATTCTAGAATTCGTCACACCGAAGAATCCTCAACAATTTCTCGAATTTTCTGATTATCGGTTAATATATTCGCAGTAAATAGATTGAACTACTGTAAAAGATTTATATTCCTGGGAATTTCTTAGGTGTGAGATAATTGTACTGGTTTTCTTAATCTTCCCCTTATTAAAATGCCAATAACGAAATCTCAAAAGTAACTTTACTTGAAATCTCAAAATGCAAACCTTAAAACTTTAGTATTTGTTTCTTTGAATATTTTTAGAATCATAAATAACATTTGTCGTTTTCTTCGTTAAATATGTATGTGAAATATCCGCTCAATGTTATCATATCGCATCGACATTATTTCTGGAAATCGTGTAAAACATGTTAACGTGCAAGAGAAGCGCCGAAGCGCATTATTTAGAATCTAAAAATAGCCCCACTTTCCTAATCTGAAAAGATATTATAAAGCTATTCAGTCTATCGTAATATAGGCAGCTGTAGTAGTGAGTAAAACTGTATGAAAACAAAGCGTATGGTACAAGGAAAACAAACTGTCCTTAGGCTTTGGCAAAGTTCAATGTGTGCGTCAGGCAACGTCTTCTGCATCTATAGTCGTTTTGATCTTGACGGATGCGTGGAATGTTATGCTAACATTAAACATCAGTCGAAAACAACGTCGTTGGTTCATGCAGAAAACTTCCTTATCAAACTCAGGATACCCAGGTTCAAAGCGCTATATGAACAAATAACAATCAGCGTGTCATATATTCACAATAACAATCAGCCAGTATATGTATGCAATCATTTGACAAAACTATAAAAAGCTTTTGCTGCATGAAGCTTTTTGCTACCAAACGAAAAGCGCCATAATGTATGCTATATTTTTCTATTCTTGTTCTATTTTTAGACCTGCACGCTAAATTTATTGGTACTATACAATAGGTAATACAGGCTATGTTGGGCGCGACAGAACCTAACAAAATGTGTTATAATGTTGATAGAAGCCTATCTCAGGTTGTCACATTTTTGATATATACTAGAAGAATTTTTGTTATATTTTCTGTTATTTTACCAACTAAAGTTATAACACAGCTTGTTATGATAACAAAGTAACACAGTCTGTAATAATTTTGTTATTTCTTTCTGAATGGGGGGGGGGGGGGGTTGTATGGTGTTAAACCCCAAAACTTTCTCTTGGCTACGCCGTTGCTTGGAGTTATTTATTTCGCCTTCCATTTTCCGATATGTTTCAGATCGATCCGATGGTTATAAGTTAAAGAAATTGCAGTCAGAAGGTTCGCACAAATGAACATTTTTGCACTGATAAGTTATTAAGTTCCTTCCAGACAACTTGGAAGTGTTCGGTGATTATTTCTAGCGGTTGTAGATAGAAAAATGAAATACAAAATTCGTTTTATCGAAATAATGTTTGGCTTATTTCAATGGATTATTACTATATTGAACAATAAATAGGCGACAAAGAGTAATCCACAAACAACAAGCCAAAACTTTTAAAGTATTCAAAATAGATATTTGAAGTCTTCAGTAAAGTTATTCGCAAAAGTAAGAGCTACAAATTTGCTGAAGGCATCATTTTGATATAATCACTTCCAAGAAAATTTGTGAAAATATCTCACTCATAGGGGGATCAGTAAATGCATAATACCAAAAGAAAGGGCATATTACCTCCATTAAATTCTCCGAAGATACTATTGACCTAAAATAAGCCGTCTTGGCGTTAATAATAGATTACATGTTTTTGGTCATATTTCTGGCAATGGGAAATGATAAAAATCTTTCGTCCGCATTTAATGTTAAATATCTCTTATTTTAATAGTCCGATTTCAACAAGCTATAGCTTGTTCGAAAGGTATTCGTTAAAGCTGTCTAAAAACATATAAATTATTGTCAACTTCGGCAAATGATTCAAAAAAACTGCAAAAAACGCCATTTTTACGCATTCAATCATTCATATCTTGAGAACTAAACATCAGGATCAAAAACAAATTAATAGCGTTCTTACTGTTTTTTAGTTCTTTCATTTAAAATTGGTTTGGATAAGATCAGTTCAGCCATTGCTGAGAAACACGAATGAGAATTTGTCCGTTATATACACACACAGACATTGTCCCAAATCGTCGAGCTGAGTCGATTGGTATATAAGACTAGGCCCTCTGAGCCTCGGAAAAAATCTAGGAAGTTTGAGCGAATTCTATACATTTCTTTTATAAGAAATGTAAAAAGGATGATTTGATCCATAGATTATGCAAAATTGACACATAAAAAGGTCGCAAAAGAGCACTAAAATAGTAATAAAAGAGCAATTAAAATCAACCAATGCCCCATAAAAATATTGGAAATGTTCCATAAAATGATACATTTTGCGCCATAAATTAACTGACATTGATCCATAGAATATTAACAATGTACATTAAAACACGTCGGTATTACAAAATGGAGCAATAAAATGTTAGAAAAAGTTCCATAAATTTGATGAAAATATTTGCTAAATAATTTTTCTTGGTCCATAGAAGATGTAAAAATGAACATTAGAAATGATTCATATATCGAACGTTAAATTATGGTTCATGGATATTTACAAAACGATCCATAAGAAAAGAAAATGTTAAAATCCATTAATATGTGCTTACGCACTAGAAAAATTAAATTTAATGAATTCATGCGAAATTTTTGCTATTCGAACTAATTGTCAAACTACAACAAACAATGCATATATTATAGTTAAACTTCAGCTTCCGTATCCCACTAGTCAGGTAACTGACCTTAGCTAACCTGAAATCATTATGGCAACACTTTAAACGGCTAGGTATCTATGATATTAGCGCGCTGAGAGTTATTAGACCACTGACACAGGCTGGCATGATTCGCAAATACCAACTATCTGAAGCGAAAACGGACACTTTATACACGAACACTGACTAATGTGGCTACGCCGCATCGCACATATTAATGGATTTTTACATTTTCTTTTCTTATGGATCGTTTTGTAAATATCCATGAACCATAATTTACCGTTCGATATATGAATCATTTCTAATGTTCATTTTTACATCATCTATGGACCAAGAAAAATTATTTAGCAAACATTTTCATCAAATTTATGGAACTTTTTCTAACATTTTATTGCTCCATTTTGTAATACCGTGGAACATTTTAGTCAATATTATGGAACATATCGGCGTGTTTTAATGTACATTGTTAATATTCTATGGATCAATGTCAGTTAATTTATGGCGCAAAATGTATCATTTTATGGAACATTTCCAATATTTTTATGGGGCATTGGTTGATTTTAATTGCTCTTTTATTAGGGGAGACCGGGGCTAGTTGGCGGTGTTTTCAGTTTTCATTTTTACCGCTTTGATTTTGGTAGATCTTGCAAAATAGAACACGTTGCATAAAAGGGTAGACTGTTGGCAACATCTCTGAATTTTATTAAAATGTTTGATACGTTGTCTTCATTTCTAGAGACAAAAATATGTGACGCGGAAAAGCCGCCAACTTACCCCAGCCTAGGGGTAAGTTGGCGGTATGTATGGGGTAAGTTGGCGGACTGCCAGAAAATAAGCAATCCAATGGAAATACAATTACATAAGTGGTCCACATGAAATGTGCCGATTGTCTTTTCAATAAAACTGTATAGTATTCGACACATTTCATTATATATCAGTCTCAATACCCCGCCTTTTTGACTTCGACGCGTACTCCATATTCAAAAGCAAATTTTCGAAATTCTTCAGGCGTTTGGCTGAAATAATTGAATTCTGCATTGACGAGAGACACAAGAAAAAGTTTCTCTTACTTTAGAGTGAATACCAGAAATAAAAATATATGATGACTATTTTTGCACTATAAATAGTACCACCAACTTGCCCCGTGTGCGTTACCGCCAACTTACCCATATTTTATAAAAACATTTTTAATCCACCTAACAGTGTGATGAGACATTTCTTATAACTCTTATCACTCTCTTCGGATATTATATCGTTTGAGAACATTTAGAACTTGATGCTTCGCGATGTTTTTGATAACACATACTACATGGGATAGTGGCAGGACTCAGCATAGGCATAGGACAACATCAGTGCTAGAAATCTCAAACCAAATCAATGGGAAAGCGAAAAATGTCCCATAAAGTAGACATACAAACGAATTTTTGTGTATGCTCTGTTAATAAAATATCTAAATTGTGGTGGGAAAACTGAATTTTCCTGAAGGGGTTATATATTGTACTGAGCCAAAAAAATCGATTTTTTTTTTGAATCGATTTGAAGTTTATACTTCACTCAAATTTCCAACGCGACTGAGAACTAAGAAATCAACGCTTTTTCTTGAAAAGGGCGATACTAGCAGTGATACCATTCAAAGAAAATCAACAGTGAATATTTCCAGACTTGGTTTTATTTCCTATTTAAGAACTATTGTGTTTTTTACATCCTAGATTGCATGATTCAGTGATCGAAACCCAAAACTTCATAAAGTATTTGAAATTATTAAATTAAAATTTGTTTTTGCTATTCAAATTGACAAAATGATAGTATCGCCTCTTTGGCGATTGTTTACTTTTTCGGTCCCACCTATAAGCATTGAAGTATCGCCCTTACGTTTTTTACAATAACTACCGTTCTACACCACCGATTTCGTCCGTGTTTTTTCAATAGCGATCATTGTTACTATTTACAGCTGGTATCAGCTTGATAATCCTAAAAAAATACGAAAAAACAGTTTCTCCTCTAAACTGCTAGCAAAAAAGTATCGCCCTGTTTGTTTGCATGGAGCGTGGAGGGCGAAACATTAAATAAACAAACAAAAATACAGTTTCGCCCGTTGTATTTTTTGCTGTAGTTTAAGAAATCAATATCGTAGAATCCAAATTTTTAGGGTAATTTGTTGCGTTTCAAACCCCTTATTCGCATGTATGAAAAAAGCCTTATGTTTACATTTGTAAGTATCGCCCTTTTGGCCTTTTCACAAAAAAGTGTTGAAATGAAATCGCAGCTTCTGATATCACGCTATCTCTGAAGTGCATGCGTGCATAGTTCCAAATTCGACATCGACTTTTTCTAAAGGTGACTTCCCAGTAGTATCCTTGATTTGAATTATTATCGCTAATCCTAATGCCAAAGAACAAATAAAAACCTCTCGAAAACGAACCGTTTGGGAAAATCATCATCATTACTGGAATTTTCATTTTCACGAATCTTTTCGATAACCTTCCGTCACTTGCGTTAATGCACCGGGTGCACAGTGCTCTGAAAATCTAGCGAAATCGTCTTAGGGCACCAGCGGGTCTAATTCAGACCTATCTGCGCGGCGAGTTAAATCTGTAAAGAATACTAAAGATTAATTTCTATTCCATAATTTTCAGTTCAGCAATTCGAGAGATCGTTCTCACCGCAAGCCATGAAAAATAGACTACGTTGTGAAGCGATGGTCACTATTTATTTAAAAATTACGGTTAAATAAAAATTAAAACTATTAAAAAAATTCAAATAGTTTATAATTTTCACAAACTTATTAGGAAAAATTGTTTAATAAGCTTTCGTGATATTGTGTAGGAAAAAAGCTGAAAATTTCAGTATTTTCTCTATCTGCAACATATAAACCCTTAAGTATAATAATTAATTGGTATACGAATTGGAATAGGTTCGCCAAATTTTGGAAGAAGTCTATAAAATAACCCCTTGAAAACTACCTAAAGATTGTTGTAGTTCGATGCAATAAAAAATCCCCAAAAATGAAATGTACCTATTAATGTGAAACACAGTGAATAATACATACCATAAAGACCCATTTTTATTAGTCTCATGGCGTATTTTAGGCTGACAAAATGGGGACATTGACTAAAGCGGGCAATTTTTTTTCTTTATAATAAACTGAACCTGTTAAAATATTCTTCCTTTCCCTTGATGTAGTCTGATAACTATTTCTGATTATGATGAATTTTTCATTTTTGCATATTTCCATCTTCATGATAAGGAAAACGTGCTCAAGAAAGGATTTACTCGAATTTAGTCTTGTTCGTCTGCTAGAGCCCATCAAACATATGTTCATATTTGGCTGATAAAATCGGGGTTTCAATCTATTATAATAGATATTCAGCATTCGAAGAAGTTTCTTGTAGAACGACTTTGTTTCTACTTACTTGAAATCAGCGGCGTAGCCAGAAATTCGGTTTGGTGGGAGTTTGGTGAAAATCGATCATACTGTCCAAACGGCATAATTCCGAAACCGTAATTTTTGAAGTTTTAAAATTATGCAGAATTAATTTTTCAGAAAATAGTAACAGAGTTCGTGTCTAGCGAATTTGTTGAGACTTTATTGTAGTCATGAATATTAGCCTGAGAAAATTCACCATAAATACTTCTTGGACGATATACCGTCAAAATTATTTTATCAAATGATGCGCTGTTTAACGATTGTAAAACTCATCGAAGATACTAAACCTCCAAAATTGGCGGTTTCAAAATGATGCTATCTTGACCTTAAATTACTGTTTTTAAACATTTGACCTATACATATAATTGGTCATACAACAAAAATCAAATGCTCATCAAAATCGATCAGAACCTGCTAGAGTCGAACGAAAATCGTCATTTTTCATAAATTTCTCTCTACATTCGAAAAGTGTTATCCTCGTTATTAATCATATTACGTTTTCGTCTCAACTCGACGCATTCCCAAAATAAAAACCTGTTTTAATCCACCCAGTGGTGCAATTGTGCTTTTCTCATTTGTCCAGACTGCGATTCAATGGCTGGTTATGTTCAATACAATGGTGGAAATGAATATTACATGTTCAGTACGATTTGCACATACATACAATGGATCGACAGCCACGATCTTGAGATACTATGTGATACTGAAACATCGCTTGAAACCAGCGTCGGATCATGGAGAAAGATCCGGGAGTTCCAGGTCCTGCCGAAAATTTTCAACTTGTTAAGAAATTTTAAACTAGTTTTAATTTTAAAGTAGCAACCCCTCACTGCATACTACGGCTCCGGGCCGGTATGATTGACGATTTTTAGAGTGATTGCATAACCTTTCTATATGAAAAAGGCAAAAATGTACCAAAGTCCAAAAAAGTCAATTTTCGTCAAACATTATTTTTTTCGAGTTTACATCAAATCTCAATGTTTCATGCATTTTAAAGTCATTTGGTATCAAAAATATAAATTTGATTTTGAAATTTTTTCATTTCAGTTTATATGGGAATTTGCTGTGTGATTGCACTCTTCAACTCGTAACTCCGGAACCGGAAGTCCAATCAATAAAAAAAATTCAATAGCAGCCGATGGGAAGGTTGTACCTTTCATTTGAGACTAACTTTGTGCAAATCGGTCCAGCCATCTCTGAGAAACAGAGGTCACATTTTTTTCCGCGTACACACATACACACACATACATACACACACAGACATTTTCCGATCCCGACGATCTCAGTCGATTGGCATATGACATCCGGCTCTTCGGGTCGGGATTAGATTGATGAATTTTAGAGTGAATGAGAAAGGCAAAAACATTTTTAGCAAATGTTGAAAGTTATGCATTTTTTTGGTGAGCAGTTCTATGTTTCATAGACATTAAATCAATTTTAATTTTGCTTCCTATTAAATAAAGACCCTTATTACAGTACATTTCTACAAAAACGAGCTCAATTTGAAAATAAATCTGAGGATTATGATTGATTACAGAACTCTGGAATTTTCTATTGGAATGTTTTCAGGCAGGAATTTGATATTGATGCTATTAGACAACTGTGAAATCAAGACCAATAGATCAGTTACATATCAGGACCCCATTCCGACAATTTATCAAAAGTCCTCATGATGTTTACAACAACAGATTATCAATCTACGGATCAGATAATTGTTATTGTAATATTGAATTAAATCAGTCAAAATCAATAAATTTTCAACTTCAATTCAATTTTTTGTTTGTTTGGTGTGGTGGGTGGGGGGGATTGTATGGTGTTAAACCCCAAAACTTTCTCTTGGCTACGCCGTTGCTTGGAGTTATTTATTTCGCTTTTCATTTTCCGATATGTTTCAGATCGATTGACGGTTATAAGTTAGAAAAATTGCAGTCAGAAGGTTTGCACAAATGTACATTTTTGTATTGATAAGTTATCAAGTTCCTTCCAGACAACTTGGAAGTGTTCGGTGATTATTTCTAGCGGTTGTAGATAGTAAAATGAAATACAAAATTTGTTTTATCGAAATAATGTTTAGCTTATTTCAATGGATTGTTACTATATTGAACAATAAATAGGCGACAAAGAGTAATCAACAAACAACAAGCCATAACTTTTAAAATATTCAAAATAGATATTTAAAGTCTTTAGTAAAGTTATTCGCAAAAGTAAGAGCTACAAATTTGCTGAAGACATCATTTCGATATAATCACTTCCAAGGAAATTTGTGAAAATATCTCACTCATATGGGGATAATTCAGCAAAATCACAATACTATCAGAAAGGGCATATTACCTCCATTAAATTCTCCGAAGATATTATTGACCTAAAATAAGCCGTTTTGGCGTTAATAATAAATAACATGTTTTTGGTGATATTTCTGGAAATGGGAAATGATAAAAATCTTTCGTCCGCATTTAATGTTAAATATCTCTTTTGATAATAGTCCGATTTCAACAATCTATAGTTCGAAAGGTGTTCGTTAAAGCTATCTAAAACATATAAATTGTTAATCTATATTGTCAATTTCGGCAGATAATTTAAAAAACTGCAAAAACGCCATTTTTACGCATTCAATCATTCATATCTTGAAAACTAAACATCAGGATCAAAAACAAATTAATAGCGTTCATACTGTTTTTTAGTTTTAGTTTAAAAATGGTTAGGATAAGATCGGTTCAGCCATTGCTGAGAAACACGAATGAGAATTTGTTCGTTACATATACACACACAGACACACACACACAGACATTGTCCCAAATCGTCGAGCTGAGTCGATTGGTATATAAGACTCGGCCCTCCGGGCCTCGGAAAAAATCTTGAAAGTTTGAGCGAATTCTATACATTTCTTTTATAAGAAATGTAAAAACATACATAACTTAACTGGAGACATCTAGGTCTCTTCGGGTGTTGAGTTGGAGTTGTCACGAATGGGTAGCACGCAGATTTTGGATATCCCTCTTCGGTAGCTACCATCCTTCGTTTGTACTGTTGCGACACGAATGTTTCCATCCAGTCCAGGATGAATTTCCGTTATGCGCCCCAACTGCCATTTCAGTGGGGGTGATTTTCGTCTTTCAGGACAACCATGGTCCCAATCGCTAAATTTTCCTTCCGTCTGCAACCTCCAAGTTCGGTTACCCTGACTGTTTTCATATGTACATGCACAATTTGTATAAAAACTACCTGTAAATAAATATATTCTAAATATTCCTTATCCTCTATTTATAAGCTAAAAATAAAATCATTTAAATAACATTATTATAATATTAAACTAGCTTAAACTTTAAATACAAATTCCCTATTCCTAAAGGTGTCAGAATTTATCCCATTAAATAAAGGCAAATGAATTAAAACAGATGAGTTATATTTATCTTTGAGTAATTAAAACTACAGCTATACCCTATTATTAGATTTCGATTTGAATTTGCTATAAAATGTTCCCATACCCCTTGACACCATAATCCCTATAATCTCGCACTATCTTGATGGTCTTCCGTCAACTGCCGGTGACAGTTTCCCAGGCAAGACATCAATGGGAATAAAAACAACTGGGAGCAGACGATCGCTCTCTTATTTGGTACTAAAAAGTCACTAATATAAAGTGCTACTATTAATTAATTTTTCGCACAGTGTTAGGCGTGTGTCGGCTGTCAGTCAGCCATTGTGTTCAGTGAACTAAGCAACCCTGTGGTGAAAATTCACCGCACCGTAATAAGGGTCGCCGACAAAAGTTGGCCCAACTCGATTGTGCGGACTGCGGAACCAATCCACCCGCCATCTCTCCGAGGTTCGTCGTCGTCAAGATATTTGAACGAACCGATTCGGCGCTACCCTTCGTCGAAACCGAATGCGCGCTGCTGTTGTTGTTGGACTGGTTGCTGCTGCCACCAAGCGTCGAAGCGGCCGGCCTCGAAATCTTCAAGACTGCTACCAACGCCGCCGCCATGGAAGAACAAACGCATGGATTACCGTAAGCTAGTGCTATTTCATCCCACATTTAAATAAAATATTTCTTAAATTCTATTAAATAAAATGGCCTCTAATTGTGCATGTTTAAAACTATTTTTTTATCTTAATTGCAAGAGCCCTTTTTGCTAGTTTTGTCATTGGTTTTTGCAGTCAGGGAAGATAGTACGCAATTCCTCTGTAGCAAATTGCCCCCGCCGGGCAAACGTAAGTAATTAGTTACAAATGGCGCCCAACGTTAAATGAATTTAAAAAAGGTTTTCAACTTTTGGCCAAATTTGAACACCTTTTTAAGTAAGCTCCGGGAGGAATTGCAATTAATTAAATTAATTTCAATTGTTATGAAATAGATTTCTCATTTACTATCATTTTTGCCTTTCTCATATAGAAAGGTTATGCAATCACTCTGAAAAACGTCAACCTAATCCCGGCCCGGAGGGCCGAGTGTCATATCCCATTCGACTCAGTTCGTCGAGATCGGAAAAAGTCTGTATGTGTGTGTGTATGTATGTATGTGTGTGTATGTGTGTGTATGTGTGTGTATGTGTGTGTGTATGTATGTGCGTATGTGTCAAATAATGTCACTCATTTTTCTCAGAGATGGCTGGACCGATTTGCCCAAACTTAGTCTCAAATGAAAGGTGCAACCTTCCCATCGGCTGCTATTGAATTTTGGATCGATCGGAATTCTGGTTCCGGAATTACGGGTTTCAGAGTGCGGTCACACAGAAATTTCTCATATAAGCTATAGGAAAAATTAAAAATAGAATTTTTATTTTTGATGCTAAATGTGTTCAAGGTGCATGAAACGTCGAGATTTGATGCAAACTCGAAAAAAAAATTT
Source organism: Topomyia yanbarensis (assembly GCF_030247195.1). Classification (NCBI taxonomy): domain Eukaryota; kingdom Metazoa; phylum Arthropoda; class Insecta; order Diptera; family Culicidae; genus Topomyia; species Topomyia yanbarensis. Next base: position 205,767,394 of record NC_080672.1, on the reverse strand, counting down.
GACTACGATTCACTTTTTTGGATTTTGGCACATTTTTGCCTTTCTCATATATTGCCTTTCTCATATAGAAAGGTTATGCAATCACTCTGAAAAACGTCAACGTAATCCCGGCCCGGAGGGCCGAGTGTCATATCCCATTCGACTCAGTTCGTCGAGATCGGAAAAAGTCTGTATGTGTGTGTGTATGTATGTTTGTGTGTGTATGTGTGTGTGTGTTTTTTTTTTACAATGGAGAAGACCTTTATGTCCTAGCCCAGTACACGTGCTAACGGTAGGGTCCAATCTACCACACGGGGTGCACTGGGGGCGTGTCGGACTCGAATGGTGACCAGCCATTAATACCGACTAAACTCCATTGGGCTCCGCCATCATTCCTCCCAGGAACTACCTCTCGGTATTACTTCTGGGGGGATGGCTGTACTATATGTACTCATTCACTCTCACTCACGCGATCATACATCCTGTATGAGGCTTACTTGGGTGCTCTCTCAATCACACTTTGATTCACTCTCAAACACTCCCACATGAGGCTGACTTTTGTGGTCACCTTTTACGTTCCATGCGAGGCTGACTTGTGTGCTCACCTTACTCATTCCTTGCTAGGCTTACTTTTGTGCTCGCCCTACCCATCCATGTGAGGCTGACTTGGGTGCTCACCCTATCACCTGATTCACTCTCAATCGTGCCACTCTATTGTACCTTTGTCACTCCCTCTGGCATCCCATGTGGGACATTTTTCTTAGGCCCCACTTCTGACATACCATGCGAGGCTGACTTTTGTGCTCATCTTTTTCATTCCTTGCTAGGCTGACTTTTGTGCTAGCCTCTACCAACCTGTGAGGCTGACTTTTATGCTCACCCTTAACATGCAGTGTGAGACTGGCTTGGATGCTCACCCTTTCACTCCTCTGCCACGCCATGAGGCATCGATAGCTTAGTTCCAACATACTACGCTACGACCCTCCCGTCTTGGCATGAGGCAGTCCACTTATACGCCTATACACTCACTCTTCTGTCTTGCTTCGGGGTGGCTGGGTTTACCCCTTACGCGGTTGCCATTCGCTGCGCCAACCTACCTCGGCATGAACAGACCATTCACTCTCTTATTTTGCGCTTGGCCTTTTTCGCTCCAACTAACCAATCACTAGTTAGCCGTGCCCGCCGTCTGTTGCTCGGTTCGCCAGATTACCTGTTGCCTACTGGCAATCTGGATGGTAGCAGCCGAGACTGCGTTCCACTTCTCCACCGTTTGACACATCCGCTGAATAAGGGTATCCGGGGTTGTGTCCCAGCCACAGACGTCAAGCATTGCTCTTCTTTCGACGTCGAACCGATGACATACGAACAGTATGTGCTCGGCAGTTTCATCTACACCTGGGCAGTCCGGGCAGACTGGGACCTCCGCGTGTCCGAACCTGTGGAGGTACTGACGGAAACAGCCATGGCCTGACAGGAATTGTGTCAGGTGGAAGTAAACTTCCCCATGGGGTCTTCCCACCCAGCTCGATATGCTAGGTATCAGCCGGTGGGTCCACCTACCTTTCGAGGAGTTGTCCCACTCACGCTGCCATCTGGCGACCGAGGTCACCCTGGTGCGCTCGCGGGCTCCCCTATTTCCACGTAGCTCAAAGCACTCCTCATCTTCCCGAATGACCAGCCCGACTGGCATCATGCTCGCTATCACGCAGGATGCATCGTGTGATACCGTGCGGTAGGCAGATATCACTCTGAGGCACATCACGCGGTAGGTGCTCTCCAGTTTCTGTAGGTAACTGGTTACCCTCAGTGCTCTTGACCATGACGGGCCGCCGTACCTGAGGATAGATACGGCAACGCCTGCCAGTAACCTACGTCTACTGGCGCACACCTTTGAGCTGTTGGACATCATTCTCGATAGTGCCGCAACAGCAGTCGACGCTCTCTTGCACGTATAGTCGACATGGCTGCCGAAGGTCAGCTTGTCGTCTATAATGACTCCGAGAGACTTCAGACTTCGCTGTGAAGTGATCGCGACTTCTCCCACATGGATAACTGCATGTTGTGCCGACTTGCGGTTGTTGACGATAACTACCTCCGTCTTATGATGAGCGAGCTCCAGGCCTCTCGCGCTCATCCATTCCTCCACCGTGCTAATCGCGTGTTCTGCGGTTAGTTCTACCTCAGGAATTGACTCCCCGTAGACCTCCAAGGTTACGTCATCGGCAAAGCCGACGATCTTGACCCCAGGAGGGAACTTCAGTCTCAGAACCCCGTCATACATGAGGTTCCATAGCACCGGGCCTAGGATCGAGCCCTGCGGGACTCCGGTGGTAATCGGAACCCTTTTCTGACCGGCATCGGTCTCGTATAGCAGTACGCGGTTTTGGAAGTAACTTTCCAGGATCCGGTACAGACCCACCGGTAGGCTAAGCCGGTGTAACGAGAGCGCGATGGCATCCCAGCTTGCGCTGTTGAATGCATTCTTCACGTCAAGTGTCACTAACGCACAGTATCGAATGCCTCGCCTTTTTCGTTGGATCGCTATCTCGGCAGTATTTATCACTGAGTTGAGAGCGTCCACTGTGGACTTACCCTTCCGAAAGCCAAACTGGTTGCTTGACAGACCGTCCGTACCTTCCGCGTACGGGGTGAGCCTGTTGAGGATGATCCTCTCAAGCAGTTTGCCAGTCGTGTCTATCAGACAGATTGGTCTGTACGCCGATGGGTCGCCTGGCGGCTTCCCGGGCTTCGGCAACAGCACCAGTTTCTGCCTTTTCCATCTATCGGGGAAACGGCACTCGTCAAGGCATCTCTGCATAGCTAGCCTGAACATGTTCGGGTTCGCTATGATCGCTGCCTTGAGAGCGTTGTTCGGGACTCCATCCGGCCCTGGAGCTTTGTTCATTGCTAGGGATTTAGCCACTGCGAGTAGTTCTTCGTTCGTCACTGGAGCCACCATTTCGACCGTGCCCGCACTGTCTCGTAGTGCAGGTGGCCAGGGGCTTGTGGCTCGAGACGGGAAGAGTACTTCGATAATCGTTGCCAACCGGTCCGGAGACCGTTCTGGGGGTGAGGAACCCCCTTTGGTCTTGGCCATCACAATCCGGTAGGCGTCACCCCACGGATTCGCGTTGGCACTCTCACACAGGTTGTCGAAACACGCTCTCTTGCTGCTTTTAATAGCCTTGTTAAGGGCTAATTTCGCAGCTCGAAACACTTCACGGCGGTTCTCTCTTGCATCCTCGGTGCGAGCTCTTTGCATCCTACGTCTAGCTCTGAGACAGGCTGACCGTAGAGCTGTAATCTCGGCACTCCACCAGTATACCGGGCATCTACCGTTTCTTGGCAGTGTTTTTCTCGGCATAGTGGCGTCGCACGCGCGTGATAGAACAGCTACCAGCGCATCCCCGCTTAGACTGTCGGTGTTGGCCTCCAGTCCCAGGGCCGCGGTGAAAGCTTCGCTGTCGAAGTGATTGGACTTCCACCCGCGTACCTGACAGGGATCTCCCGCCCTCGGATGCTGCACACCATAGTTGATCTTAAAGCGGATTGCTAAATGATCGCTATGGGTGTAGCCTTCGTCTACCCTCCATTCCATGCCTGGAGCCAGACTCGGGCTGGCAAAGGTCAAATCAATCCACGCCTCCACTCCGTTTCTACGGAATGTACTAGCGGAGCCATCATTAGCTAGCACAGTATCGAGTTTCGCAAACGCTTCCATTAGCGCTTGACCCCTGCTATTTGTACAGCGGCTGCCCCACTCCACTGCCCAAGCGTTGAAGTCTCCCGCTATTACTACCGGTTTCCGGCCCACGAGGTCCGACGAGAGCCTGTCGATCATCTGGTAGAACTGTTCTATTGGCCACCTTGGTGGGGCGTAGCAGCTGCAATAGAACACACCATTGATCTTGGCAATCGCCACACCCTCGGCGGAGGGGTGTATTACCTCTTGAACCGGGAACCTTCCCGTTGTACAGATTGCCACCATTCCAGACCCGTCCGACACCCAATTGCCGTTGCCGGCAGGGATGCTGTACGGGTCTGATAAGAGGGCGACATCTGTCCTCGACTCCGAGACCGACTGCCACAGCAGCTGCTGGGCTGCTGCACAATGGTTAAGATTTAGCTGTGTGACTCTCACGGCTTCTTCTTATTTAACTCGCCGAAGGGACACGAAGGTCCGCCCATAGCATGTTTATGGGCTTGCTTCTTAGCGGTGCAGATAAGGCACTTATATGCCTTAGTGCACCCCCGCTCTTTATGCCCCTCCTCGCCGCATCGACGACATAGCTTGCTCCTGTGTGTGTGTATGTGTGTGTATGTGTGTGTATGTGTGTGTATGTGTGTGTGTATGTATGTGCGTATGTGTCAAATAATGTCACTCATTTTTCTCAGAGATGGCTGGACCGATTTGCCCAAACTTAGTCTCAAATGAAAGGTGTAACCTTCCCATCGGCTGCTATTGAATTTTGGATCGATCGGAATTCTGGTTCCGGAATTACGGGTTTCAGAGTGCGGTCACACAGAAATTTCTCATATAAACTATAGGAAAAATTAAAAATAGAATTTTTATTTTTGATGCTAAATGTGTTCAAGGTGCATGAAACGTCGAGATTTGATGCAAACTCGAAAAAAAAATTTGACTACGATTCACTTTTTTGGATTTTGGCACATTTTTGCCTTTCTCATATAGAAAGGTTATGCAATCACTCTGAAAAACGTCAACCTAATCCCGGCCCGGAGGGCCGAGTGTCATATCCCATTCGACTCAGTTCGTCGAGATCGGAAAAAGTCTGTATGTGTGTGTGTATGTATGTATGTGTGTGTATGTGTGTGTGTATGTGTGTGTGTATGTGTGTGTGTGTATGTATGTGCGTATGTGTCAAATAATGTCACTCATTTTTCTCAGAGATGGCTGGACCGATTTGCCCAAACTTAGTCTCAAATGAAAGGTGCAACCTTCCCATCGGCTGCTATTGAATTTTGGATCGATCGGAATTCTGGTTCCGGAATTACGGGTTTCAGAGTGCGGTCACACAGAAATTTCTCATATAAACTATAGGAAAAATTAAAAATAGAATTTTTATTTTTGATGCTAAATGTGTTCAAGGTGCATGAAACATCGAGATTTGATGCAAACTCGAAAAAAAATTAAAGGGTTGTGTACAGGACACGACCACGGTGACATTAAAAATGTAGCTTTTTTCAAGAGCGTGCAAATTAATTTTATCTATCACACATATCGACTCACGCTCTTGTTCACTCGCCTGTTTTCATATGTTACAATTTGCTATATACCCTCCCCATCAAAACATAATTTATTGAAGGTCTTTTAACGGTAATCTATTAATTAATCAATTATCTCACTAGGTGATTGGCATTATTTGGCTGATCCATCTAGTAAAAATAGGCTGGTCTGTCCAGAAAATATATTCAAAAGAAAAGTTCCATATCCGCCCGCCAACGGAAATATACAGATTCTCCATGAAATATGAAATTTCATTTTCCATTTTAATTTTCAATAATGTACTAATGAACTTAAGTAAACAATCTTAAGGTTAAGCATTTCTTGATCGATTAGTGGTTGAACAAATGAAATTATTTGATAAATTACATTGTTATACAATGTTCGCACTACCAGTTAAAACGGGTTTTTATGCTATCTTGGTGACATTTTTCTTGTTGCTAATTATTAAAACGTGTTATAACTCTGTAGTGTTAACATTGTATTATTAAACCAATTCTGCAGCGTTTTATGTTATATAGGTGTTTTATGTGGTAATAGGACTGACATAATTATATCTTCAGTACAGCGGTTTGTTTCATAATTTAAAACAGATGTATTTTAAAATTTAAATTAGTATACCCAACCGTTCTATTTGTTGTATACTTTTAAACGCAATTAGAACTGTGTTTTAAATACATAGGGTAGGACAGATATTCTGACTGGATAAACTGGGAAAACAATTTTAAGTCCAGTAACGCTTAAGACATGGCTTGAATTTGAATCGAAAAAGAACACCCGCTTAAACTGCTGCTGGGACGGTAAGTTCTGTTTTAAAATTTTCTGTTGTGTGCAGTACGAAACAAAAGTGTTTGAAATTAGAAAACAAAAAGTTCTGCTGGGAATGTGATTGTTTCCGATGCAATTACACTCAAATTTTTCACGCAGGGGATACAGGCCGTGTAAATGAAAACCGCGTAAATTTAAAAAAAACGCGTTAATGAAAACCGCGTAAATTTCAAAATCCGCGTAAAAAACCTGAGTGTACTCTCCTATATAAAATACTACGCTGCTGAACAGTGCAATAACTACAGAAGCACGTTGTCAGATGCCTTACTCATAAAAAACATATAACCGAAATATGAAAACCAATAGGCTCTTTACCCTACGCAGCTACAAAGCGCCGTAAACATGGATTAGCAAGTTACAACGCACACGCATGCATAAAAATAAATATATTTTTTTCAAACGCAACACTCTTAAGCAGCACACACCGTATTGAAATCCAAACCACCCCACCCACCCACTTTGCAAATCATTCTGTGACACCGTGCTGGTACCCGAAAAATCCGCACACGGCCACCGCTGCCGAAAATGCATAGCGTCTACCGCTTATTGTAGTGCCCAGACGCTGCAGCCATGATCTTA